>NC_091745.1:7421223-7533723 GCF_043380555.1 Nothobranchius furzeri | reverse complement strand
TTTTACTAATATATATATATATATATATATATATATATATATATATATATATATATATATATATATATATATATATATATATATATATATATATTTAAAACACACACACACACACATACATATATACAGGTGCTGGCCAGTAAATTAGAATATCATCAAAAGGTTGAAAATATTTCAGTAATTCCATTCAAAACGTGAAACTTGTACATTATATTCATGCAATGCACACAGACCAATGTATTTCCAATGTTCATTACATTTAAATTTGATATTCATAAGTGACAACTAATGAAAACTCCAAAGTTGGTATCTCAAAAAATTAGAATATTCTGAAAAGGCTGAATATAGAAGACACCTGCTGCCACTCTAATCAGCTGATTTACTCTAAACACCTGCAAAGGCCTTTAAAAGGTCCCTCAGTCTTGTTTTGAAGGCACCACAATCATGGGGAAGACTTCTGACTTAACAGCTGTCCAAAAGACAATCATTGACACCTTGCACAAGGAGGGCAAGACACAAAAGGTGATTGCTAAAGAAGCTGGCTGTTCGCAGAGCTCTGTGTCCAAGCACATTAACAGACAGGCGAAGGGACGGAAAAAATGTGGTAGAAAAAAGTGTACAAGCTCTAGGGATAACCGCACCCTGCAGAGAATTGTGACGACAAACCCATTCAAAAATGTGGGGGAGATCCACAAAGAGTGGACTGCAGCTGGAGTCAGCGCTTCAAGAACCACCACGAGGAGACTCATGAAAGACATGGGATTCAGGTGTCGCATTCCGTGTGTCAAGCCACTCTTGAACAAGAAACAGCGCAAGAAGCGTCTCGCCTGGGCCAAGGACAAAAAGGACTGGACTGATGCTGAGTGGTCCAAAGTTATGTTTTCTGATGAAAGCAAGTTCTGCATTTCCTTTGGAAATCAAGGACCCAGAGTCTGGAGGAAGAGCGGAGAAGCACAGAATCCACGTTGCATGAGGTCCAGTGTAAAGTTTCCACCGTCAGTGATGGTGTGGGGTGCCATGTCATCTGCCGGTGTTGGCCCACTCTGTTTCCTGAGGTCCAGGGTCAATGCAGCCGTCTACCAGGAAGTTTTAGAGCACTTCATGCTTCCTGCTGCTGACCAACTTTATGGGGATGCAGACTTCACCTTTCAACAGGACTTGGCACCTGCACACAGTGCCAAAACCACCAGCACCTGGTTCAAGGACCATGGTATCCCTGTCCTTGATTGGCCAGCAAACTCGCCTGACCTTAACCCCATAGAAAATCTATGGGGTATTGTGAAGCGGAGGATGCAATACGCTAGACCCAACAATGCAGAGGAGCTGAAGACGACTATCAGAGCAACCTGGGCTCTCATAACACCTGAGCAGTGCCACAGACTGATCGAGTCCATGCCACGCCGCATTACTACAGTTATTGAGGCAAAAGGAGCCCCGACTAAGTATTGAGTGCTATACATGCACATTCTTTTCATGTTCATTCTTTTCAGTTGGCCAACATTAGAGAAACAAACATTTTTTCATTGGCCTTTAGAATATTCTAATTTTCTGAGATACCAGATTTGATGTTTTCATTGGTTGTCACCTATAAATATCAAAATTAAACGTAATAAACATCGGAAATACATTGGTCTGTGTGCATTGCATGAATATAATGTACAAGTTTCACGTTTTGAATGGAATTACTGAAATATTTTCAACCTTTTGATGATATTCTAATTTACTGGCCAGCACCTGTATAAATAAAAAAATATATAAATAAATAAAAATTATATATATATATATATATATATATATATATATATATATATATATATATATATATATATATATAAATATGCGTGTGTGTGCACTCACTGGCCACTTTATTGGGTATACCTGTCCAACCACTCATTAACAAAAATTACTAATCAGCCAATCACATGGTGGCAAGTCAATGCAATTAGGCAAGTTGACATGGTGAAGACTGCAGTTCAAACCGAGCTTTAGAATGGCATGGTTGTTGGTGCCAGACGGGCTGGTTTAAGTAGTTCAGAAACTGCTGATCTTCTGGGATTGTCACACACAACCATCTCTTGGGTTTACAGAGAATGGCCTGAACAAGGGAAAACATTCAGTGAGCGGCTGTTCTGTGGGTGAAATGAGGTCAGAGGAGAATGGCCAGACTTGTTCCAGCTGATAAAGGCAACAGTAACCGAAATAACCACTCGTTACAACTGAGGTATGCAGAAGAACATCTCTGAATGCACAACATGTCAAACCTTGAGGCAGATGGGCTACAGCAGCAGAAGACCACACCAGGTACCACTCCTGTCAGCTAAGAACAGGAAACCGAAGCTATAATTCACACAGGCTCACCAAAATTGGACAATAGAAGATTGGAAAAATGTTGCCTGGTCCGATGAGTCTCGATTTCTGCTGCAACATTCGGATGGTAGGGCCAGAATTTGGCATCAACAACATGAAAGCATGGGTCCATCATGTCTTGTATCAATGCTTTGGGCTGCTGGTGGTGTAATGGTGTGGGGGCATTTTCTTGGGACACTTTGGGCCCCTTAGTACTATTTCCTCATCACCTCAATGCCACAGTCTACCTGAGCGTTGTTGCTGACCATGTCCACCCCTTCATGACCACCATGTACCCATCCTCTGGTGGCTAATTCCAGCAGGAGAGTGCACCATGTCATAAAGCTCCAATCATTTCAAATTGATTTCTTGAACATGACAATGAGTTCACTATACTACAACGGCCCCCACAGTCACCAGATCTCAGCCCGATAGAGCATCTTTGGGATGAGGTGGAACGGGAGCTTCGTGCCCTGGATGTGCATCCCACAAATCTCCATCAACTGCAAGATGCCATCCCATCACTATGGGCCAACACTTCTAAATAATGCTTCCAGCACCTTGTTGAATCAATGCCACGTAGAATTAAGGCAGTTCTGAAGGTGAAAGGGGGTCAAACACCGTATTAGTGTGGTGTTCCTAATAATCCTTTAGGTGAGTGTGTGTGTGTGTATATATATATATATATATATATATATATATATATATATATATATATATATATATATATATATGGAGGAAAACAATCAAGGACAGACTGTGATGGACCAGAAACAACAAATGTGATGGGTTTATAACATATTTAGTATTTATAGTCCTATATTTCACTATGGTGGATGTGCATTTCTGTCCAATGTAGGTAATTCCTAGACAGTGTCTAGTAGACACTAATATTATTCCAATATAGGACTATGTTTGTGAAAATTATGTTATTTATTTAGCATGATGAGCTTCATTGGTATGAAATAACTTGTCTCACTGGTGTGCTGGCCCTGGTGTCCCAGCCAGCGGCTAAAGACATTCAGGGTTCCAGACAGGGTCCGAAATTAAATTTTTTACTCACCGGCCAAGTTGGCTGGTAGATGATGAAAATCTACCAGCCAAGCATATTTTTTACCGGCCAAAATTCTGAATGATTTAGATCTACCTAAAGCATGTTATTCTATATTATGTTGATTCCAAACAGAGTGACAAAATAATTAAAACATCAATTAATAAGAAAAACAACTCTTTTGTCATTTTTACTATTTATTTATAGAGATGTTTTTATGAACTCTTTCATTGAAATCTAGTCAGACTCCTTGTTTTCTCTGTCCATGAAGTCTGGCCTCCTGCTTCTGACACCGTCTTTGTGAAGAAAAAGTGTCTGTGAAAGGCAGCAACGCTACGTGGCTATCATAATGTAGCCATTGTCTCACGACTCCGCCATCTCCAGTTCGCCACTTTTCACAAAATCTTCTGGTTGCCACTGGTCCTGGTGGTTTTTCTCCCAGTTCGACGAGTTTTCCTTTGGAAGGCTGGCTGACTCCAGTTAAAAACCGCCACATTTCACCGCTAGTTTTAACACGAAGCTAACTGCTAATAGGGCTGCAACAACGAATCGATAAATTCGATGAAAATCGATTACTAAAAGCGTTGGCAACGAATTGCGTCATCGATTCGTTGTGTCGCACAACTCTTCCAAAAGCGCCCCCCCTCCCGTCCGCCGTTGCGCGCAGACCAGAGCAAGTCAGATCAGCGCGAGGGAGAGCCGGCAGATCAGCCAGAGGGAGAGCCGGCAGATCAGCCCGAGGGAGAGCCGGTACCGGCAGATCAGCCCGAGGGAGAGCCGGTACCGGCAGATCAGCGCGAGGGAGAGCCGGTACCGGCAGATCAGCGCGAGGGAGAGCCTGCAGACTTGCGCTGCTGCGAACCGGTTCCGCATTGTTGCGCAGCGATCCAGGCAGCTGCTTCCAGCGCAAGGTCCATTCTCAAAGTGCCGCAACCAAAAAACTATAATTAGCACATGATCGTTCTTGTCTGCACATGTTCTCTATTTTCTGTCTTATTTGTGCCTGAAGCGCGCTCTGCGGAGCTCATCACCTGTGCTGTGGTGATGTCACCTCACGCAGCATCGAAAACGCGCTCTGCGCTTTGCGGTCAGGAGATCCCTTTGATCTGCTCAAAAGTAACTGATGAGGTGAAAAGGTAAGAATCCAGGCAACAGATTTTCTGGAGAATTATGAGGAGATGCAGGAAGATGAGAGACAGACAGGACAGGAAATAGTTAAATAAAAACAATAAAACAAAACAAAGTGTTGAAAAGTAAAATGTAGGTAGATTTATCTCCACTACATGTTTTTACCAGTAAAAAACAATAAGTTACACACATGTTATATTTGTACATCTGATACAATTCAGATCACCTTCAAAACTCAGTCACACACCCAGGGCCATTTCAAGACATTTTGGGGGCCAAGGCAAAATGCCCCCCCCAATAACTGGGCTCCCCAGAAGCCTCTGTGTAATTCATACCCTCTCCAGGAGTGTTAGTTATACGGTGTTTATAAAAGCCCCTCAGACATCACTGACATGTTCTAATATTATCAGATGAAAAACTAAATTATCAGACATGCTGTCTCATCTGCTTCTTTTATAAACTTGCAAAAAGTAACAAAACCATTTGAAAGCCACTATTTTTGGATTCTCTGAAAGTTTCCATGGAGTGTGGGACAACTTATTTTTTCATTGATCCTATCGTCTAATCTCCCAGCTGAAACAAGCATCCTTAATAATCTGTGCACAGGAAGCTTACCGATGCTGTAGTAAAACAAAAGGTATAATAATTTATTATTAATAAAACCTTGTTGCAGCACTAAAGCATAATAATGAGATTTTGCATTAAATATGCAAAATATTTACATATGAATTGTTTTAGAGCCCTTTTATTGGCAGAATCTGATATTAATTTAGTTCTTACAAAAAATGGGTCCCAACGTGGTTTGTGTGGTGTTGCCATAGTGTGACGTCATAGGCACAGATCCCCTGTCCTCTTGTTTGGAAATGGAAATATGATCACCCTATATTAAACAAACTGTCCACCCGGGCTTTTGCGCTGCACAGAGACGCTTCGCTGCCTACGACTGAACGTCAGTTGAGAGTCAGTCTCATGCAGACTGACCAATAAAGAGAGGGCCTCAAGTTAAGACCCTCTCCTCATTGGTCAGTCCACACGAGGTGGGTCAAAGGTTACTCTGGGCGGGTTACGTGTTGTCAGGCATTCAAGTATTGAGTATATTTACTGCATATTACAGTAAAATATTCTGTATGTGACCATATTATGGTGATCCTCGGGTCGTGATGATGGAGCCCTTGAATATTGTTGCCCAGGGTACAACAAAGTGTTAATCTGGCCCTGGTTCCGCCGTCACATTCCCGCAGAAACTGGTTGATCACACCGGGGCCAGACTACTAGCATGTGGTTTTACAACCACAATGTCCTCAGAAGCAAAAACGCTTTTAAAAGGGAGGGAGGAGTCCTAACTGTTGCTGCAGGCGTGTTGTGTGAGAGTGCAGTTATATACTGGTTAATATATTTTTGGGTTCAGTTGCTTTCATGTGGCCTAATGTGAGTCTATTTGGGATCATTGGAATGATCAGCAGCATTTCTTGATGTGACATTATGGCAGTTGCCCAGGGCATCATCGCAAGGAGGATGGCATTCATTTACTTTTGTTTTATTTGGTATTTTTTCAGTCATTTTTGGAAATAGTGATCAATTTTGATTAATTCACAGCCTATGTTTAATTACATTTAAAATAAATGTCAACAGATGAGATCAAACAAAACAGATGAGAATTGCCCTTAAGCTGTTTAACTTGGACCAAGCATTTTAGGTCACAGATAGATGTAGCTTAGGGTCTCTGTCTATACACCTTATAAGACAATTTAGGTGATGGCATGTTGTTTTTCTGCTATTGAACTGTTTTCTAATAATGTTGTGTTAAATAGAGTGAAGGAAGGAGAGAAATAACGTTTCCCTAGCAGTTTTTAAAAATTTCCCCATGTAATCCGATTAATCGATTAATCGTGTCGAGACCCCATCCGATTAATCGATTATCCAAATAATCGTTTGTTGCAGCCCTAACTGCTAACTTGATAAACTGATTGAATGGGATAGATGGAAATGACATTGGATGTGGCGCTCAGGTTTCGCGTACATTTGTGTACGTTGCATGCAGGCGGGAGGAGTATCAGAAATCCATGAAAGATGACTGATAAACATAACTAATTTGGTGCATTTACTCGTCATGTGGCAGATAGAGCTCAAAAATTTACTCGCCAAATGGAGCAATTTGCTCGCATTTGGCGAGTGGCGAGTGTTAATTTCGGACCCTGGTTCCAGACATTTGTAGGCCTATAAATCAGCTCACAAAATGGTAAAAATCTTAGAAGAGTTGCTATGTAAGCAAATTAATTAACTTTTGTAAATACTGCTCTCTATGAACACCAACTAGATGTGTTAATTCTTCTGACAAGTAAAATGGGCTTGAACTCTAAGCCACTTTTAAAACATAATGCCAGGAATTTGCCGCAAAGCTGAGCTGGCATCTTGGAGCCTTAGGTCCTTTATAAGTGGTCAGACCGTGGCGGTAATGTGGCACAATTGTGTCCGTTTCACAAAAGTATAAGCAATGGCGGTATAAAGGGGGTATGGAGTCGGTCTCTGCGCTGCCACGGACTTCTCTTCAGCTTTTTATTGCGATTGATGCCACGCTCCTTGCATTTTTATTTTTTTGACAAGCCTCTCCTAAAGGTTGGGGTCCCTCACAATCTCCACGAACTGTCTGATTATCTGAGCTTCAGCTCTAACAGAGAGAAGCTCCTGAAGCTCCGCATCACCCCAGTTCACCATCTCATCTGACTCTGTTTACAAAAGTGAAACTTACGGCCCGTGATTACTTTCATTTTCAATATACTTGCCAGCAGCAGCTCAGCAGTAGTTCCACACGTGATCATGACATCTCACTCTGGTGCACCAAGGTATATTCTTCATTCACGTGTGGCGTTGCAGCAATATTACTAACAAGCGTGGCAGCACAAATACTACTACAAAATCCCTACATCGCCATGCCACCACGGAACTTTCATGAGAAACACCATGGCTGCTGTGTCACTCTGATTTGCCCGCATGTTGTGTCTTATAAAAGCAGCAAAAGTCACGCTGAACTGGCAAAACCATGATCTCAGTCGCCACTGTTGCCCTCTGTTCAATACTCCCATAACTCACTGTTGATGTCCACCACGGCGGACCCATGCGATCATGTTACATAGGTGCAAAGGGTCAACAGTGGACAGTCACTAGGGGGGCTTTCTGTTCCTCTTGGCTTCAACTTCCACGCCAACATTCCTGTCTAGTCATTATATTAGTCTATGGTAACATGTTTGCAGGTTTTCTCAGGAAAGTAGATCATGATTTTACATGCTGTGTAGTTCTGGTTTAATTCATTCACTAAAACTGGGAGATTCCTACAAAAAGGTTAAAAACAGCCTTACAAACCAAAGACGAATGTATATATTTGATTTTAAAAACTCAGGTTATATGGAAAAACAGATGTTTGTATTTGTATTCCGCAGTGTTGCTATGGCAGTGTCACTTTTAAACATCGTAAAAATGGGATTCCCAGCAAGTTGATCATGTTGCTACCCTCAATCTGCTAACAGCTGCTGCAGTGATGAGTAATTGATTTCAGTCCAGGGTCTAATCGGAGACATTAATTAAAGTTATAAAAGTGCTGTCCTTGCTGTCGGGCTTCAATGACTGCAGCAGAAACATGTCCCAGACGTACACAGTGGGTCTTTTCTTTACCACAAAACCTGCACATTTGTGAAAATGATTCACATACAAATCTGTGACTCACTATTTTAGAAAATACAAATAAAAAATATATATTTATATACTTTAATACTGGTCTTACTGTAAAAAAAGGTTTGACGAATCCAAGAACGCTTTAAAACTATGTATCTAAGAGTCAACGTCTAGCTCTATTAAACTAATCTCTAAATGTCAACAACGGTTTTTCTAATTGAAATGCTGTGATTGCTCTGCTTTGGGTTAAGGTGCACCCCTTTCACTTTGGGTCCCCATCTCCTTCTCCAGAGAGCTTGGGCTGGCTGAATGGCTCTCTGCATGAAACTGGGCTGGTGGGAAAATGGGAATGTGGTGATTAAGATTGGGCCTATATGACCTCCCAGCTAAAAATACACTGTTTACTCAAGACCACTGCCAAGAAATTCTGGACTAGGCAGAGGAGAGAGGGAAAAAAGTCATGTTCTGAGATCGGAGGAGGAGGGGGAGGTGTGACAGGAAGTCTGAGTTTGTGTGTGTGTTGTCAGCAAGAAATTTTATGAGAGTGGGTAAAGATGCTTTTTAGTTTGAATGAAGTCATTCTGTTTGTAAAGTTTTACGATGAAAATTAAAGCCTTCCATATATTATATAGTATATGCTCTAAATAGGGCCAGTGTGAGATGGTTGACCCAACAGGACAACATACTTCCAGACACACAATTACCAGAGGCCCACTGCTGCACTCTTCATGCAAACACCTACTCGTTTCATGCATGCCCAAGCTTACACTCACTGGTATAAAGTTACATACATAAATACTGTTCTCTTACTGTCAAGTATCTAGTAGAAAACATTTGAAAAGCATCATGTTTTGACTGTCAAAGACGAGGGAAGGAGTTAATGACAAAGCAGATGGAACAGATTATAAGAGAGATAGTTCTTAAGTGTGCATTTTCATCTGGGTACAGTTAGTACTCAGCCTTGGCCGAGATATGAGAAGGCGAGTAAGGAAAGTAAAAATGAGAATGAAAAAAATCGTGATGGTGTAAGTCAAATCAGGGTGTTAGCTCAGCAGGAGAGAGCAGGCAGCCTGGGACTGTCTGTTGACTGAAAGAGAGACGTTGAATGGTCTCCATGAATAAATTTCACATCTTCACAATCAAGAAAACATAAACATTCCTGCTTTATTGCATGACATTATGTGTCTGTATGAATACAGAAACAAAAACCAAATTGTGATACTTCAAAGAAAATGATTGCCAGCCAAAGTTTGTTTATTTAATAAAGTATGCATGTATGTATGTATGTATGTATGCATGTATGTATACAAGTATGTATGTATGTATACATGTATGCATGTATGTATGTATGTATGTATGCATGTATGTATGTATACAAGTATGTATGTATGTATGCATGTATGTATACAAGTATGTATGTATGTATACATGTATGCAAGTATGAATGTATGTATGTATAGATACAAGTATGTATGTATGTATGTATGTATGTATGTATGTATGTATGCTATATGGAGTGGGAAGAAGAAAACTTATTTAATCCCACCCCCATTTACACATAACATTTTCTCAATGCTTTGCTGCTACATACATATAAAAATAATAACAGTTCACCTTTTCTAATCTAATAAAGATTAAGTTAACATAAATTAAGTGTTTATGCATACAGTGGGGCAAAAAAGTATTTAGTCAGCCACCGATTGTGCAAGTTCTCCCACTTAAAATGATGACAGAGGTCAGTAATTTACATCATAGGTACACTTCAACTGTGAGAGACAGAATGTGAAAAAAAAATCCATGAAGTCACATGGCAGGATTTTTAAAGAATTTATTTGTAAATCAGGGTGGAAAATAAGTATTTGGTCACTTCAAACAAGGAAAATCTCTGGCTCTCACAGACCTGTAACGTCTTCTTTAAGAAGTTTTCTGTCCTCCACTCGTTAACTGTATTAATGGCACCTGTTTGAACTCATTATCTGTATAAAAGACACCTGTCCACAGCCTCAAACAGTCAGACTCCAAACTCCACTATGGCCAAGACCAAAGCGCTTTCGAAGGACACCAGGAAAAGAATTGTAGACCTGCACCAGACTGGGAAGAGTGAATCTACGATAGGCAAGCAGCTTAGTGTGAAAAAAATCAACTGTGGGAGCAATTATCAGAAAATGGAAGACATACAAGACCACTGATAATCTCCCTCGATCTGGGGCTCCACGCAAGATCTCATCCCGTGGGGTCAAAATGATCATGAGAACGGTGAGCAAGAATCCCAGAACCACACGGGGGGATCTGGTGAATGACCTGCAGAGAGCTGGGACCACAGTAACAAAGGTCACCATCAGTAACACACTACAACGGCAGGGAATCAAATCCTGCAGTGCCAGATGTGTTCTGCTGCTGAAGCCAGTGCATGTTCAGGCCCATCTGAAGTTTGCCAGAGAGCACATGAATGATACAGCAGAGGATTGGGAGAAGGTCATGTGGTCAGATGAAACCAAAGTAGAAGTTTTTGGTATAAACTCAACTCGTCGTGTTTGGAGGAAGAAGAATACTGAGTTGCATCCCAAGAACACCATATCTACTGTGAAGCATGGGGGTGGGAACATCATGCTTTGGGGCTGTTTTTCTGCTAAGGGGACAGGACGACTGATCCGTGTTAAGGACAGAATGAATGGGGCTATGTATCGTGAGATTCTGAGCCAAAACCTCCTTCCATCAGTGAGAGCTTTGAAGATGAAACGTGGCTGGGTCTTCCAACACGACAATGATCCCAAACACACGGCCCGGGCAACAAAGGAGTGGCTCCGTAAGAAGCATTTGAAAGTCCTGGAGTGGCCTAGCCAGTCTACAGACCTCAACCCCATAGAAAATCTGTGGAGGGAGTTGAAAGTCCGTGTTGCTCGGCGACAGCCCCAAAACATCACTGCTCTCGAGAAGATCTGCATGGAGGAATGGGCCAAAATACCAGCTACTGTGTGTGCAAACCTGGTAAAGACCTATAGTAATCGTTTGACCTCTGTTATTGCCAACAAAGGTTATGTTACAAAGTACTGAGTTGAAGTTTTGTTATTGACCAAATACTTATTTTCCACCCTGATTTACAAATAAATTCTTTAAAAATCCTGCCATGTGAATTCATGGATTTTTTTTCCCCATTCTGTCTCTCACAGTTGAAGTGTAGCTATGATGAAAATTACTGACCTCTGTCATCGTTTTAAGTGGGAGAACTTGCACAATCGGTGGCTGACTAAATACTTTTTTGCCCCACTGTATATATGTGTTTATAGATACACACACACACACACACACACACACACACACACACACACACACACACACACACACACACACACACACACACACACACACACACACACACACACACACACACACACAGACAGACAGACAGACAGACAGACAGACAGATAGATAGATAGATAGATAGATAGATAGATAACATTTTTATTGACCTGAATATAGGAAGAGGTTTATTTAATTGAAAATTATTTTAAAACATTGGATCGTCTTACAATTGGGGTCTAAGCATTTACACATGGTGATATTTGTCTGGGGTCATTACACGCCCGTAACAGCAGAGGGTGCAGGGCTGTATATTCTCAACAGGAGAAAACAATGGAGACGAAAGGTCCGGAGCAGAGTGGACCAAAAGTGGGCCAAGTTAACAATCTAAGGCAGAGTTATGCCAATTTTAAGATGGCCGTGATCAATTCAGCTGAGGCGTCAAATATTGCATGCATGGATGCATTAGCAGTGAGGGTGACGTTCAATAGGAGGAGCCAGCAGTTGTAGCCATCTGATGGTACACAAGGACTGCAGCAGCATGAGAAGGAGTGAGTACAGCGAAGTCAGAGGACGTCTGTGAATAAAAGCATCATTTGACTTTTGGTTTCACATGTGAGCAAAGTTCTGCTAGCTAGCATTAAAATATTATTTTTGCTCAGTATCATTTCTCAAAATTTCAATAAAAATTGTTTCTTTAAAAAATGATTTTTTTTTTTGTTTTCTTGAAGATTAGTCTTGGAATGGGGGGTTGTCTTATAATCGGGGTTGTCCTATATTCGGGTCAATACAGTGTGTACATACGTATGTATATATACTGTATGTATGTATATATATATATATATATATATATATATATATATATGCATACATACACACACACACACACATATATACATATATATACTTACATATGCATGTATATATGTACATACTTACATATGTATGTATATATGTGTACGTATGTAATTCTTTTGAGCATCATCAGATTTCAAATCTAGTTTCCTCATTCAATTACATTTTAATTTATAACATTTTGAGAGTATGAAATAACTTTTAAACAAGGAAAAATATTAATAAGTTAATTATGTGTTGGTAACAAGGATGTTTGTACTATTTCCATCATGTTCATCAAATCAAAAATAGAAAATTACAGAAGTTACATTAATAAAAGTTAAAATTAACAACATGAATCTTGAAATCATACACGACAGACAACTATCTGTAGCCTTCAACCTTTTATTTGAAGAAAATTGATTTATATATATTTATGACTGGGCTGAGTTAACAATGTGTCATAACATTATCAGGTACACCTTTGTTTTATGGAAAATATTAAAGTCCTTTAATCAGTTTGAGTAAGATCTGATATTTATTTTTAAATGAGTAATATATCTCACCGGTTCTGTAACTGCAAAGACCAAACCAGAGTTGTCTTGCCTGTTGAGCAGGACTTGAACTAAATGGATGTGGCACCACTCTGACCAATCAGAGCCCTGCTAGTCATTTCCTTAACGGAGCAGAACAACTAGGTGTGCCCGCCTGTTAGCCAAGTAATGACCAAGTATGACGTCTTATCTCTCCACTCAGTGTGACGATTCCAGCTGAGCTTTTAACACACTCCCTGCAGAACCAGTAATTAATTTTGCAATGTCGCCCAAGGACACTGCCACCAAACTGTAGAAATGACATGCACACATCCAAGCCACTCCTCCTCTGGGAGTGCTATTAGGGCAGGACTGAATCACACAGTCCAGTCGTCACTTATTCCTCTTCCTTTTTGCCCTTCAGGCCTTAGGAGACACCATGTCCTGCAGGGCTGCATCTAAACGTCTCTGAATTAGCGACTTCCTGAGGCAGTTTGATTCTTGTGGAGAGTTGTTGCAGACCCCAGTCTGCTCATTTGGAGTCTATGATAACGCTATGTGTCAAGCCTTATGACTCATTGCTCGTGAGTCGACAGCAATACGGTAGAGATTGTGGATGAGAGATGGGGCTTGAAGAAGGGATAACGGCAGGGCGCCAAAGATAGAGAGCAGCAGAGCCTGGCTACATCACTATCTGAGATCACAGCCATGCTCCAATAGTCTGGATGGAGTCCTTCATGATTTTCTCCTTATACTGTATCCAGCAGTCACTGTTAAGCCACATCTAAAACTTTACCATTTGGATATGCATCTTGGTTTATTATGAACCACGGCTCTGAGGAATGTGGAAGCTGGACAGACTGTGATCAAGGTTCAGAAGGACATCACAGCTGATTTCAATTTAAAAAAAAAAAACAAATCAGAGTGAAACCTAGAGAATCTGCTTCACTTTTATGCATACACAGAAGCACCATGTGAAATAGTTTGCTGTGGAGAAAATGAAAACTCAAGCCTTTGTAAATACCAGCCTTAGGATACATGTATAAATCTCCAGCGATGAGGGGAAGTTTGCAAGTAAAATGGGAAGTATTGCTTCTGAATTTGAGAGGAGGAAATTTTTCTTACCCATTTGTTCCATTGGCTGTACAAGTTGGCTGAGAAACAGTCACCTCAGCTGGAGTCTGTCAACAGAAGACAAAAAAAAGGGTAAATGGCCGATAATGCAACACAATCAGTAGTCTATCTGAAAGTTGGAGGGATCAGTTAATGGTTTGCCTTCAGAGGCCATGTTATAGCTGTGCATGCAGTTGTTACTGGCAGCTTGAGCACATAGTTGCGCTGTTTCTGTAATTCTTGGCCTGTACTTGCAAGGGGGAAGCTGGTGAGGAGAAATACGGCATGCAAAACAGGCTAATTTGGTTTAAAAGCTCAGAACAGTGATCTTTTGTGCTAAAGCTGCATGCACCCCAATTTTCACACGTTAGAAAACTTTTAATTCAGACTGGTCATTTATCGAGGAAGGGCAACCTCAAAATAACCTCATTCGTGTTTAAATCCACAAGCTAATGGGAAACGACTGCAGGTTTGACAAAGAGATCTCTGCATGGGATGTATATAAACAGAATGTTATTTAGTCCAGTTATTGGTGAACCGATGATAATTAAGTTATGAATGAAGTTCCAGTTTATAATCACCAACTGTGTCATTAAGGCAGCAATTCACAGCAAATCCTGTACATTCATTCTAGGAAATGAGTACAGAGAGGACTCCTTTTAATGACTAAACAAGTCCCACTGACAAAGACGAGAAAAAAAAATCTAATTTAGTATTTCTAACAATGACCTTTTCATTCCAGGTCTCTTCTATTAAGTAGAAGATGATTCAGCTTGTAGATTCCCAAACCAACCTTGGAAAACCCCATAGGACATCAGAGCATGCCAGTTTGGACCAGATCCCTGGTGAGAGCAGTGCTGTGTGTCCCCGTGGCCTGGCTTGTTGTCTCTGTGAGCCACAGCCTTGGGCCAGCTCCTGTGGCTGCCCCGGCCCAATTCGGCCCACCTGAAACAGTATCCAGGTCAGCTCTGGGCCCCTCACAGTTCACCCACCACACTTTACTACTGGGCAAACTAACCTAAGTATAGCTGCCGCTCCATGAAAACATTCTACTGAATGGTTTTAGATCCCTCAGAAATAACAAAGCCAACACATAGCGCACTTTTAAAGTTTGGTACTGAATCTACGTTATGTTGTTAGGGCAAACGGGGAAAGGATTTGGGTTTGGATAATAACATTTCATTAATGTTTAACTGTTGACTGTAGTGGGCCAAGCCAAACACGCAAGAACGACTGAACAGTGTTACAAAGTGACTTGTGAGTGAAAGACAGAATGTATGGTAATTCGTCTTGTCTGCCATTAAACATACAGCGAACGTTCTTAGCCAAACCGCAGAAAACAAGTCCGATGGCTATTGCTAAAAACAACAAATCAACCTCAATACTGTCAGCAACAGACAAGCTGTAATTTCAGAATATAAACTGATTATATGATCAATGATAGAAAGAGTAAAGTGGCTAGAGTTGGGATATTTTGAGTCCTTCAATTCACAGGAAAAAGAAAACTTTCCAACAGAATAAATGGGCTGTGGGGTGGGAAACAAAGATAGCGTGCGACGCAGAGCTCTGGCACCACAGCTCCCCTTGGACGGGCAGAGGATGAATCACTCAAAACTACAGCAGAGTTTGAAGGGAAAGAGGGAAAAGATGGCGTGATGTGTTTGTTTCGTGGCCGACTTCCGCTCTGGCTTTCCAGTCTACTCTCTTGCTCTCTTTCTTTTTCCCTTCAGCTCTCCTGGGAGGCTGAGTAAACAGGAGGAAATGCTTGGGCTCAGCTAGTGTCGGCCTGAGGACCAGATGTGTGGCCTAAAGGTGGTGAGGCAGAGACGAAACGGAAACCAAATATAAACCAGCGTACCATGACACCTCTAAAGGCAAAGGGCAGTAGTCACGGTTAACGAGATCCAACCTCACCGACGCTGGACTGTGCCCGATTGTTCTAAGAACAAACCCTAAAGAGGAGCTCCGATTCACATTTACAACTGCCAAGGCTTTCACATTGTGTGGCAGCATTTTATGAGTAAACTTGACCCTGACACCCCATAAAAATAAGGAAAAGTTTCAAATAAAACAAATGAAAGAAGAGTGAATGACATGTCCTGTCCAAAAGTGAGTGCCAAGGTGTCCCAACACTGGAAGCATTCAGCTCAGAGACTATTTGGGCAGCTGCTAAAGAGCAGTTTCTTTGAAAGAGGTCTGTAAACACGAAGGGAAAAGGTTCTGACATGGACTTGTGTTCCTAAGAGCCAAACCTAGACATGTGCCAGCTCTGACTCATAACTTCAACTTCACTAAAAAGAGTTGTGGCCAAGAACACTGTGCCACGATGGTTTGGGTCCTCTGGATGCCACATATCATGGCATCCTCCGGCAACATGTTGGCAAACATTGCTGCTTGTGGTGAGAATGTGAAAGTCCCTGGGAGAGAGACTCCATCCGTTTTGTGGGTCACTGTAGACATCCTTGGAAAGAGGCCTACTAAATGAAGTAGATCTGTGTCATGAAGCACACACATACACATGTATCAGGGCAGCGGAGAAAGTCTCACCCACTGACTCAAAAATGAACAAAGCTCTAGATCGGGGTGTCAAACTCACTTTAGCTCACGGGCCACATTGAGGGAAATCTAGTCCCAAGTGGGCCGGACCGGTAAATTAAAAACAACTTCAGATTGTTTTCTTTGTTTTAATACAATCAATATAAAACAAGGCTGGAGCCTGAGGACAGTGTATCCAAAATAGTACAAGTACAACACCTGAAGTGTGCTTGAAAATTTGGGAAAAAAAATAAAAACCTTAATAAATAAATAAAACATTCCTTAGTGATTCAAAGAGCTTACAGATCACATGGCTAGATCAGTTTCATGCAGCGCTTAAAGTGTATTTGACTCATTTTACTTAACATCTTTTAGCTTTCACCAGCACATCAATATCAGAAGTCACATCCTGAGTGGCGGCCAACTTCAGGATGTGATTCAAGTTCTTGTGTGAGCCTTGAGCGCAGCTTTGTTTTATTTATACTCATTACAGAGAAAAATTGCTCACAAAGATAAGTTTATTTTCACTCTACATTGTAAAGTATGAAAATAAAGTGTACACAGCCATCTCGCGGGCCGGATGTAACTTGCTTGTGGGCCGGATCCGGCCCGCGGGCCGCATGTTTGACACCCCTGCTCTAGATTAAAAGCTTTGTTTTAATAAATTCCACCATGGCGATCACAAAATTGTGTTTAAGTCTATCAAACTCCTTCAGTTGACTTAAATGAAAGCAAAAATCTGTACGTTATACTCCTACAATGGAGGATTTGTGATGCACAACAACTTTTCAGGGCTGAGACTGACCAGCTGAGGATACAGTCTTTGGTTTAGATAACTCCCAAATAGAAATGGAAAAGCATCAACTACTAAGAATGACAGAAATGTCTACAATAGACGACTGGCACGAATCAACAGGAGACACAATTTTCTAAAGTATATCAAATGACTCAAAACCTCAGTCATGCTTGGGTGTATTTATCGTGCGTTTTCTTCAACCAAAGGAATGGTTCCCTGTTTATCATAGCTCGACTAAACCCCTTAAATTACAGGAGTAAAATGATTGCTTCCATTTAGAAGTGATCTGATAAGTCAAACAAGCAACACGACAGAAAACAGATTTATATCACAAAGATTAAAAGAGGCAGCGGAGGAATTTATGGCTCAACGCAAGGCAGTTTATATTCATAAATACCACAGAGCATAAATCGATAGGAGACTATTCTGCAAAGCAACACAATAATAAAGGGGTAGAAACTATTTAAAGGCAATGAAAATGTTCCTAAATTTAATGTGACACTTTAACTTAATCAGTATTTTACTAGCGTTTGTAACCTTGAACACAATCAAGTTGATTGGAGACAAAGATAAATCAGAAAATGTCCTATTTGACTACCACTTCATTACATTGCGTATAAATAAATGGTAATGTATTTGTATAGCGCCTTCTTATAGGGTTCTACAACCCCCCAAGGTGCTTCGCACACCCATTCACACACACAACCCATACGCTGATGATGATGCGCTACGATGTAGCCACAGCTGCCCTGGGGACAGAGGCGAGGCCTGCTGAACACAAGCCCCACAAGTACCGCCGACCACCACCAGCAGGTAAGGTGGGTTAAATGTCTTGCCCAAGGACACAACAGGATCTAGTTCCAGGATCGAACCTGCAACCTTCCGATTACTGGACAACCTGCTCTACCTCCTGAGCTACAGCCGTCCCAAATAATAACATACAACTGATTTAAGTTTTGTGCAACGTTTTATTTTCTACACATAAGCTACACCACCAACAGGGAGTTTCAGCTCCTCAGATTTGTATCTGTTCGTGACATCACTGAAGTTACTATCAGTTCGATCTTCAACGACTGAATCCTTAATCTCAGAATTTTGCGCAATGAATAACAAACTTTTTTTTCTAATCCAGTTGCAAGTTAGTTGCACACACGGTCACATATGTAAAGATACGGAATGTCATACTACACTGCGAAAAAAACAACTCGGCAGGAAAGCAAATGCACCCATTTTTAGCTACGCTTCCATGACAATTTGGTTATGACGCAGGAGTTGGACTAGACAGCCGAGGCCATCCTTATCTTCATCTTTGAGAGAATAAAGTTGTTTGAGCAAGATCAACAAAAAGCTCTTGTCTGGTAAACATTTTAATGTGAGATCCCAAGAGGAGATGAGGTTGCATTTTAATGAGGGATTTGGGAAATATGACAGTAAAAGTATCTGATAGGATCACTTTAGAAGACTGATCTGGGATTGATTATGAGTTGGATTCCTTAGACCCCTGATGGCCAGCCAGATGGTACATTAAGATATAGAAAGTGTGCTGTTACAAACCAACACCTCACCGAAGAGCCCCGAGCAGCAGATGTTGCCCTTATCTGGGGGATGTTGGTGCAGTTAGGTTTCTGTTGAGCCAAACAACTGTGTAAACTTATCTGTTCAGAACGTTTCCATGCAAATGTTCCTGCAGCCACACTGGTCGTTTGCAAGCGAGTATATTAGGGGTAGACCGATATATGTCAGTTGATATATCAGGCCGATATTTACAGTTTTTTATACATCGGCATAAGCCGATAATTGTCCTTAATAAAGCCGATTTAAAGTCAGGCACATCCTCGGGCAGCACGGTGCTGCTGCAGATTTTGATTTAAATGTATTTTTATGTTCACTAATAATATCTGCACAAGAAACACACTAAATTAACTTTATAGGTGTCTGACTATAACACCGATCAATGCACAAAGTTAAGATTTAACAGTTTGTTAAATTCAGAGCTCAAAAACAGATTCAACTTTGTGCACCAATTGATGTTATTAATGATATTTTATCATGACAATAAGTTGGAAAATGTCTAGATATCAGCCATGAAAATCGGCAGTTAATGTTGTCCATCGGCTGACTGTGTTTCCTACCATCAGCATCGGTAGAAAAACCAGCATCGACCTCTACTGCATATATATCAAAAAGCTAGCAGAATGTAAGTGAATGTGGCTTAGCTATCTCCTCTCAGATGCCTTTTTTAAATAAATGAGTAAACACTAGTGAATCAGCGAAGACACTGTACATAAACAGATGTTCTACCAAAAGAGCCTACCTCATCTAGAGGCAACAATACCCCTCACAAGTGGGTGGACAATGCTGAACTCACTGCGCCTGATCAGATGACTAACATTACAGAGAAGACAAGGCCACAGTCTTATTTGAAAATGAGCGGATGGAGGCAAAGCACACAGGATCAGTTCAGCTCACCGAGTTTTACAGCTTGCATCAGAGCATGTGTGTGTGTGTGGGGGGGGGGCTGGGGGGGGGGGATTGCTCAATGTTGCCTAAGCTTGAGAGATCTGTGCAGAAAAGCTGAACGTGAAAAACTGAGCACCCTGAAAGCCAAATAAAGCCTCGGATTGAGAAACCACGTGTTAACACCGGTTAGAAACATCTGCATTTCTTATCATCATGAAGGGCCGATGTTTACTTTTCACGTGCAATCATTGTTAAATCAGTATCTGTGTGCTCGGACAAAACCACACATGCAACTAATCTAAATGTATAAAGGAAGTGCAAAGAGCAGCATTACAAATGTGGATACGGTACATTATTGGCTTTCGTCGTTTTCAGGTTAAATGAGCGGTAAGCAGGAAAAAAGAGCAGGTGGAGATTATTTTTACCCGTCCATTGGGGGTCAAGTCCTCCTTGTTGCGCAACTCAAAAGACTCTTCCTCCTCCTTTTCCCCATAGTCCCGTCCCAGCAAACTGAAGCCCTGCCTGCAGCACAGAAACCAGCAAACTCCTTGCAAAGGCATTCAAATACGGTTAAGCGTGTCGTTTTCTGCTATCCAGGTCGGTGGGGTCCACGTTCACGCCGAGTCCAGGAGGAGTTGGGGGTGGGCACACCGGGAGTGCGCTCCCCATAGAGATCCCAGAAGGACGAAGGGAAGCCTGTCCTGTCCTCTCCTGTCTGCTAAACTAAATCAGTATCTTTAGCCGATAGCAGTCATAGTCCAACCACAAGAAGGGATTCAGGAGGAAATCCTTCACATCATCCGCTACGCTCGTTCGCAAAACTTCATAACAACACCTAGTCACCAATAAAAGACCCAAAATGTCAGTGTTCTGAGCCAGAGCTGCGTGTTTTAAAGTGACAGCATCTTCCTCACGTGTACTGTAAAGGAAACACCTCTGTCTGCTCAGCGCTGTCTGACTCCGGAGTTTGAACAAAAGCGTGCTGCAGCTGGGTCAGGATGGTGTGGGAGCTAAGCCACGCCTACCAACCTACACTCTAAAACGTGATTGGGCGAGAGCAGACACTCCCCACGGAGACACGCCCACACGACACGCCCCTCTCCTCTGACAGCCCGCGCGTCCCTGGGCACTGACAGCATTTATTCTTGTTTAATCAAGCAGGAGTCCCTCGATTTCACAGCATCTTTCCTTTAGTTTGGACTTTACATGATGCTCCTGTCCTTTAGGCGCTTGGTTTGATCTAAAACGTTTCCTTATAGGTGTAGAAGTGTAAAAATGGCGTTCCATTGAGCAGAACCTTCTAAAAGCCAACATAAACAATAGTTATATTGTTTATTTACAGTTCGTTTATGTTTTTATTGAAAACTCGGTGACTCGTTTAGCTCCAAAACCACAAGAATTTAAAGTCATCTTACAGACTGAATTTAAACACGTCATCTAATTTCTGTCTGACTGATCATTGCTGAACAAAATTATTGAATTGACTCTCTGATTCTAGTTTCTATTGTCTGGATATTTAAAGATCAATATTTTTCTGTGATTTGTTACTAATAACCTTTTTAAGTGCAGTGCTGACTGAGCTGCTGCATGTCTGCAGGGCACTCTAAATTATCTTTGCCTTTTGCATAAAAGCTAAATATCAGCGGTGTGACACGTTTAGACTATTTACTTCAACTTTTTTTCTTACAAGTTTATAAATAAGAGTCTTGTTTAGTTGTTTTATATTACATGAACACTCAGCACCCCTGCAAACAAACAACGTTACATGGACGTGCAAATCATGTCTATATTGAGTCTGCCGGTCCAGACCACGTCTGTAGGACGTCCAGACTAGGTCTTTGCACAGTGGGACAGGTGCTGCCATGTGTGCAAGGTACAGGTGTATGACTGATGAGCTGTATGTGCTAGAATGACCAACATCAGCAGACTGATTGATTTCCAAAAACTGGGACTTCATTCCACTGTAAAATAGGACCAAATTGAAGACGAAGAGCCAAGTGCGGATGGATATTCCATAGGTTCCTCTTAGTGAAAAATTATGTGTAACATGACCAGTATGCGTTTGTTTGAGTGTTCAATCATCCAATCTACCAAGCGATTCAGAACAAGAGTTAATACCAATAAGAAATATCACAAGGGTCTTTGGTTTGTTTTTGTGGGGCACAGCCCACAAAATGAGCTGTTACTCATGACACAAATGCATAACCCTCACAAGTTGTACCTCATTAGAAAAGTAACTAATCAGGTTTTTCAACAATGCAGGATTTTGCCAAGAAGCGCTAGAATAACAATGAGATTTCTGCTTCAGGTGGGTATGTCACGCTTGTCTAGATTTATTGGGGTGATCGTTCTTGGAAAATACCTGAAAACGTGTGAGTGCCAAGCAAGGAAACGATTTTGATGTCAAAAGTGTGTGTGTGTGTGTGTGTGTGTGTGTGTGTGTGTGTGTGTGTGTGTGTGTGTGTGTGTGTGTGTGTGTGTGTGTGTGTGTGTGTGTGTGTGTGTGTGTGTGTGTGTGTGTGTGTACTTCAGGCAACTTTACTCTTATCTGTGAGGATTGGAATCATATGTTTGAGAACTCTTTTGCTGTAAAAGTTTTATCTGCTTTATCATGTTTTTTTTCTGCAAAGGGAGCTACACGTCTCCTCTCCCTCCAGTCAGCTCATGCGTCCCCGGACCGAAAAATAAAAAGCATGCAAATGAACACAGAGCTATAAAAGTTATTATAGTTATCTCGTCCGCTTTGCCTTACGCCCTGAATGACGCACATGTTGTACTTCAATTTAAATGATAAACGGTTATGTTTGTTTTAACGATGTTTGTCACATACTTAAAGATTTATTTGCTTGCACAAAGTCATAATTAAAAAGACTACAAATCAGGTGTTACTTTATATAGCACCCTGTCAAGATGAAAATCCATCCATCTTGTGAACCCGCTTGTCCACGCAGGGTGGGGGGTGGGGGTGGGGGGGTGGGGGGGGGGGGCTGGTGCCCATCTCCAGCGGTCAATGGGCATTCAGGTGAGGTACACCCTGGACAGAGAGCCAGTCCATCGCAGGGCAACACAGACACACAGGACAAACACTCACGCACAGACACACACACACACACACACACACACACACACACACACACACACAGACCAATCAACCTAACAGTCATGTTTTTGGACTGTGGGAGAACCCACGCATGCACAGAGAGAACATGCAAACTCCATGCAGAGAGATCCCAGGCCAGGAGGCGAACCCAGGACCTTCTTGCTGCAAGGCAACAGCTCTATCCACTGTGCAGCCCAAGATGAAAATCACGAGGCGCTTCACAAAAACAAAACAAAAAATTAAAGTATAAAAAAGCTTTCCAAGCATTATTAAAAATATGTTTAAAATGTTTAAATATTATGTCACCGCAGAATCTCCTCTCCCCAGCTACATGGACAGATTTACAGTGGCTTAATGCTCCGTCTTTTGTCCTAGAAGGATGCAAAGCACTGTAAACTCAGCCATTTTTCTTCTTCTCCTCCTTGTCTAGTTTGATGATGCAAATCTTGCGACGAGCCTGCTACGTCTTTTCACACAAAACCTAAAATAAATGTTGCCACTTGTCGAAAATAAGCGCTTTCTTTGACAGTGTGTCTTTAAAATTCACAAACATCATGTGAAATCCATGGCACACATCAGACTGGATCAGAAAATAACTTTTATCCCTCCATAGACCCTCATTCTTTGACAGTGAGCGGCGTATGGACTGGAAGTAGATGCGCTTGACTTATGGGAAAAAGGTACATGTCTCCGCTCTAAACCCGTCTTATTCAGCCCTAGTCACATTTGTGCTTCTTTTCTTCTTCTATATCTGGTCATTTCCTGTTTCTGCTTCACACAGCTCAGAAGAGCCTTCAGCCACTGATCCTCTCTCCAAAGCTTGACCGTCTGTTTTATCCAGTTCGCCAGTTTATCCAGTGTTACTTGTTGCAAGTTTCTACTGTTTGCCTGATTGTCTCTTGACTCATCTCAGATAACTGCAAGTCACACAGTTGCACTTACTTGCATTTAGCTGACAAAGGTCGCAAGAAAATATAGGTGTGATCGTGTGAACTGACAATTTGGGGTTTCTTCCAACAACTTGCAGCAAAGCTTGCACAAATCAGTTTGCAAGAGACGGTTCTGATGAAGTTGCACCAGCTGCTTTCCGTCTCTGCAGAATCTCTCTCCAGGCCAGACCCTCCCTGTCCTCCCCCATATCCCAAAACAATACGCTTGAGGCCCATGCTCCCGCAGACCTGCAGGAACATATGTTTTATTTTTAGAGCTCAATCCCTCAGCCCACATTAGTTACGTTAAAAAAGAGTAGAAACCCATTTTTAGTTTCTGAAAGAACTACAGTTAGTGCCACCAGCAAACGTATGATAATACAAATCCTAAATATCAGTAAAGCTCAATGAATGAAGCACCTGGAAAAAGACGATTTTCTTCTTTCAACCTGCTCCTCATCCTCTGTCCCTGTCTTTCCCTCTTTCCAGGAGATGACACATGATGCTCAGTTTGCGCACGCGCGCGCACACACACACACACACACACACACACACACACACACACACACACACACACACACACACACACACACACACACACACACACACACACACACACACACACACACACACACACTCATTGCAAGACAACCTGATATGCGGGCCATTGCCAGGCAATGGATCAGGAGTAGGGCGGATGATTTGGTAAATTCTCCAGTGTGAACATGAGGTAGGTTGGCTGCTAAAACACGAGATACCGAACAAAGGGAACAAAGTGTGAATCCGGCAAAACAGCTTGTGATGTGACGTAGCTGAATGCGGCCACTCTCTGAAACGTGTCTGGATTTGTTTTACAGAATCAAAACATTAAAGAAAATAAATGTTTTGTTGTGAAAGTAAATTGTCTGACAAAAAAAAAAAGTTCAACTTTCTGTTCGCTCAAAGGTTTCTACAAGCTGACAAAAAATATGAATAATAAACACTAATGGTGCATGTCAGTTTGATTGGAGGCAGAGAAGAGAGAAGCACTTCTCTCTTTCTGTACTTCTCTGTGTCCTCTGAGTCTCGGCCTGGAGGATTGAGTTTCACTGCAGCCCACATCACAGCCAGACCCTCCTGTTGGTGAACCAAGCTGACTGTCAACAGAGAGGGTTGTGAGGTCTGGACTGCCAGAAAAACTGCTTGCATGGATTTCTTTTGGGTGGTTTCTATTTTTCTTTTCTCCTTTTGCATGTTCTCTGAGTGATGATCGATCACGAGAACAGCAGAGCGTTTTTTGCTTTTAACGTTTCGCTGTTAGACTCAACAAGAATCTAAAGAAAGCAGTCCTGTCGTTGGCCATCGAGTGCCTCTTTAGAAGTCAGGTCCAAGGTGAAAGCTTATCTGACAACCTCAAATGAGGGATTTAGGAGAGGAACCGAGCCCCGGTGACCCTCACCATGACTCAGAGAGGATTTCCTCCTCCCCGTGCTGCTGCGGTCACACCCCTTCTGTCACTAGTCCAGTGTGTTTAGGTCCAACCAAAGTTTAGACTATAGGTTTGTGAACAGAGGAGCTGCTATTGGCCAGTGTAATGGGATATGGCCACTGCAAAGCTCTTTAACCACAACACCGCTTGACCCGAAGCTCCGTCTGTGAAACATCCATCCATGCACGAGAGAGTTTATGTGGAAAAAAGAAAAGATTTACAAAGTTAATTAAATGAAAGATTAAGTCGGTGAAATATTTGCTGCAGGATCTTGTTACAGGACACGTGAATCAGAGACGTTCGCAGCAGGGCTCACATCCACATCATGTCAGGAATCTTGTCTCTTCCTGTTCTTTGGCTGCTGGGACACTGTCCAGCAGATGGGGAGGGGAGGTGTGTGTGCAACTCGGGCTTTGGGTACATCTGTTCCTGGAGATGTGCGGCACACATGAGTGTGTCAGTAGCAGGCCAGGAGAGGGAAAGCAGCTTCAACTTGTGACCCCCTCACCCCAGTTAACCCCCCACATTCCACATTCTCTACATCACATCGACCATTCAAAGTCTGGAGTTTTAGTACAACAGCTTGATCTATAAACTGCCTGCAGAGCGTGTGCAAGAGGTGAATAATGTGTTGCAATGAGGGTTCTCAGGTTTTAAGAGAATGAGTGACACTCTATACTTCAGGCATCTGTTGTGAGTACAGTTACACCATGAATCCATTATTAACTGCACTTTAGTTGGAATCCTAGCTGAGCAGACAGAATGGGTAAGGAGTGACGTGTTCCTGCGTTTGGATTTAAATATATTTTAAAGTGAATCATTCAAAGTTTGTGGGTAGTGACAGACATACTTGGAATGACGAGATAATAGATTTATTACATGCTCTTAAACATGCTTCCTAAATACCTGAGCCTGAACTGTAATCAACCTGCTGACATTTAGGAAGCAAAATTCTTCTGCAAATAGAGAGAGAAAAAAAAAGGAGCAGATTCAAACCAGAAATCTTGTTTTCGTCAGATCAGAGTGTGCAGTGTTCAAACCGAATCAGGCCGATGAAAAGGTGATGAAGATGCTTAATCGTCCAGAACAGAGAATCAGCAGAAGGAGCTGAAAGCAAAGCTGGGAGGATAGACGCAACAAGAGGCCGTGCAAATAAACAGCAGCGATGTGCCCTCGTATTGTCTGGTATGTTTACATCAAAAACAAGCAGAAATGTAAGATTTTCCATGAAACAAACGCTTAACATTTATATAAAGTCAGTGGACCTGATAATTAACCTGAGGGTCAGAACTGTTTCTGATGGTAACTTAGTAAGTTAAACGCTGTGAAGGGCAAGGATAACGTATTGACAGTTAGGGAAGCTGGGCAGAGAGCCAGAGTCCTTCAGCTATTTTTAGGATGCTGAGTGTGTGAAAGTACACTGAATGCAAACTTGATGACACTTTGCCAAAATCTGAACCCGTTCCAGATCTAACGTGACTGCTCTCTTTCTCTGTCTGGGTTAGGGTTAGGTCTGCGTGTGTGTGTGTGTGTGTTGCATGTTTGTGCAAAGGTGAGTGTTGGCCAGGGTCAGCGGTAAACATGTGCCTCCTGGCAAGTATGCCGAACTGAGTGCACGTATTTACGTGTGCATCATAAAAGTGATTGGTGGTCACCACAGAGATGTGCATGTCAGAGGGGTATGCCGTCCCTGTGTGACTGAAAGCAGTCGTGTGCTTGTGTCCTATGTTTAGATGTCATCCCTGAGAGCAGCGCTCACCAGTACAAGCTGGATAATTACTGAACGTGTAAAAAAATGTGGCCGCTGCTTTACCTCAGTCTGCCCAGCAGCCTTTTACAAATCAGCTGAGAAGGCTTCAGCTCCCTGGTTTTGTCTGAAAGTGTGTACATAGCTGTCTTTCCTGAGAAATCCACCAGAAAACAGATTCGTGTGATCCTGTGGAGTCGTCCACACTTGGGACATTTGTTGTAAACAGAAAAACTCAAGTTTATATGCAAGGAAAGCTGATTTTCCAGATAAATTATCTGGTTAGAACATTTTCTACTCTTTAAATGAATTAAACTTCAGTACAAACATAATTTAGCACGACAAACAAGGATTTTTGTAACTTTAAGTGGGTGGAATGGAAATAAAGACACTGAAGCTTTTTTCTTTTTTCTTTTTTGTAAAACCACCAAACAATGGAACAAATGAACTAAAGGAAAAGCAACCTATACATCACTCCAACAGGTTTTAACTATCACAACCATTCTGCATTATTCCAGTACTCGTCACACAGCACGCGCCCTGAGAACGTTAGATTATCCCTTTCGTGTTCAACAATGCATTTCACAACACAGACGTGTGTGTGTGTGTGCGTGCGTGTGTGTGTGTGTGTGTGTGTGTGTGTGTGTGTGTGCTGTCTCATGTTTCCTTCAGGGCTTGATCCAGGCTGTTGCTAGGTGCTGTGACCTCCAAGAGCAACATTAAGAGAGGGTGAATCGTGCAAGGAGGAGTTAGGCTGTATTTTATTTCCGCACCTCCCCCCTACTCCAAACGCCCACTGTACACCACAGTGTTCCCTTGGGTCTGGCCTGTGGCTGAGCTTGTTCACTAATGGTTCATCATCAGGAACAGTACACTTTTTAGTCACAACTAATGACCCCCCCCCCCCTCCTCCTTTTTTAGTCTTAACTGAAGGAAACAGATAAGTCTACGACTGATTGAGGCAGGACGTGCAATTTCTGTTTGTTGCTGGTAAAAGTTTAAGCATTAAACCATAGATACAGTAGATTGGGATAAATAGCCCTCCCTTCCATTAGCTGCCCATCCAACCCCCACCCCTCCTGCACTGCAAGTGGATTGGGGCCCAGCTTTGCAGGGACAAGATGTTCTTGGACTTCCCTTCCAGAGGTACTTTACTGGAGCTAAACTCCAAGGACCAGAGCCGGGGAAGAATACATTTTGTCTCGCCAAATATCTCAGTGTGTGTGCATGCATAACAAATTGTGCTGCCGAAGAAACTGTCTGGAACTTCTAAGAAAAGCAGGCCGAACGCTGTGCTGCAATCATTTCAATGGGATTTTTCAGCCAGATGTGAAGAAACCCATTTAGCTATTGCTTAGTGAACACCAACACAGACACAAAGCTGTTTATCCAACCTGACCACCTTCTACTTGGTCTCTGGCCACAACCTTTATCATCCTCACTCACCATCTTTCCAGCTGCAACTGTCATTCGCCAGAGTCAGCGGCTCGCTTCAAACAAAGCCCAAGGCAGAGCAACAAAAGAGAGAAGACAGTGGGCAAACAAACTAGCAGCAGACTAAATAACTGTGGGTTGTTTGGTGTGTGTGTGTGTGTGTTTGAGGGAAACACAATCAAGTGGTGTGTGTGCGCCACTGGCTGCAGCTATGAACTTCTATGTGTGTGTGCTCACGTTGGCAGCAAACATTAGAGACAAAAGTGTTTCAGTTCTGCAGCTGTTGTTGGTATTTAAACCTAATGCAGGTGTCTGAGCGGTTGTCTTTGTGGAACTGTCGTGTGTCTGCCGGGTCTTTTCTGCACATAAATCAACTTTGGAAATCAATGTAAATGTTGGTTTTTATCAACACAAGTCTGCACGTGTTTCAGAAGGTTTCAGAGCCTGGCGGGTGCATCCCAGTTGTTTTTGACTGGACGCCAAATGATTCAGTGGTCAAGATTAAGCAGAAAAAATAACCTTCATGTGAAGTCAGGTTAACATAATAACAAACTTTGATCTGTGGCAATGATTACATTCAGATTTACCCAAAGACCTCTGGCTTTGGTCTTGGACAGAACCGCGTTACCGAAGTAGCAGAAAAAAAGGACATTAATGAATGAAGTGCAACTGCTTTAACCCTCTGGAGGCAGGCGGTGCAGAATTGCAACGATAAAACCTACCTACCTGGTTACTCCACATACGTATTTCATGAGCATTTTTTAACTGAGAAGTTCCCCTGAAGGACTTAGTTGTTCGTCCTTTTATCAAAACTTATTTTGAGCCTGAGAGGGTTAAAGGTGCAGTATGTAAGAACATAGTGAGAATTTTACAGGTAGAAAATCCTAAGAGTCTAATGTTTCAGTCATTTTGGAAGGAAGGTTATACTGAAACACGTTTCGTATCCAGCTGGCTGTGGCGTATTGTCAGTTATTCTCCTTTCAAAATTCAGTTATTCTCCTTTCAAAACAAAGGAAGGAGGGACGTAACTACTGTTCACCATCAGTGAGTGTGGGGGTGTCATGTCTCCTGCGAGCTGGCTGGAGTGTTTATACACATCTTCAACCTTTCCCTCTCTCTGTCTGTAGTCCCAGCCTGCTTCAAAATGGCCACCATTGTCCCTGTACCCAAATCCTCTACCATCTCCACATTGAATGACTGGCGACCTGTAGTCCTGACCCCCATCGTGAGCAAATGCTTCGAGAAGTTGGTCAGGGGCTTCATCTGCTCTGCACTGCCCGATTCACTGGACCCTCTACAGTTTGCATACCGCCACAACAGGTCCACTGATGATGCCATAGCCCTGACACTCCATGCTGCCCTGTCACACCTGGAGAAGAAGGACACGTATGTGAGAATGCTGTTTGTAGATTACAGCTCAGCATTCAACACCATCGTTCCATCGAAGCTGGACAGGAAACTGCAGGATCTAGGACTGAGCAGCTCCCTCTGCAGCTGGATCCTTAACTTTCTGTCTGACAGACGCCAGGTGGTCAGACTGGGCGGCACCACCTCAACCCCGTCACACTGAACACTGGTGCTCCACAGGGGTGTGTGCTGAGCCCTCTCCTGTACTCACTCTACACCCACGACTGCACGGCCACGTCATTGTGAAGTTTGCGGATGACACCACAGTGGTGGGTCTCATCACCAACGACGATGAGACGGCCTACAGGGAGGAGACCAGCGCCCTGACCCACTGGTGTCAGGACAACCGTCTCACCCTCAACGTCACAAAGACAAAGGAGTTGATAATGGACTTCCGGAGGTGCAGAGGAATACACACCCCCATCACCATCAACGGCGACGCTGTGGAGAGGGTGAGCAGCTTCCGTTTCCTTGGAGTTCATCTGGCAGAGGATCTTACGTGGTCAGCACACGAACAATACAGTGAAGAAGGCACAGCAGCGCCTCTTCTTTCTCAGGAGACTGAAAAGATTTGGCATGAGCCGCCGCATCCTCAGGACCTTCTATCGCTGTGCCATTGAGAGCATCCTCACTGGTTGCATCTCCACCTGGTATGGCAACAGCACCGCTTCCAAACGCAAAGCTCTCCAGAGAGTGGTGCGGTGTGCAGAAAGGATTATTGGAGGTGAGCTTCCCTCCCTCCAAGACATCTACAGGAAGCGGTGCCTGAGGAAAGCGGGGAGGATCATCAAGGACTCAAGTCACCCCAGCCATAAACTGTTCAGACTACTTCCATCAGGAAGGAGGTTCTGCAGCATCCGGTCCAGAGCCAGCAGACTGACAGACAGCTTTTTCCATCAGGCCATCAGACTGCTGAACACGTCGCAGACACCTCACCCTCACTACTGAAACTCCAACATTACACACTCCATACTGTACATTAATGCCACTGTTTTCCACATACCAACCACTGTATATTTTACATCTCTTATCTTATTGTTTACTTTATTCATTTGTAAAACATGTATATACAGACTATACACACACTCACACGCACACACATAGAAAAATAAAAAAATAAAATACTTAGCACACACATTTAGTAATGTATATACCTTACATACTATATATATTATTACTTAGATTAGCCATTTTTATATTTTGCTTGTTTTTACATTACTGTATTTTTGCACTACTCTGTTGCTGTGAAGCTCGCACACAAGAATTTCACTCGCATGTACTGTACCAGTGTACCTGCACATGTGATGTGGCAATAAAAGTGATTTGATTTGACCTTGATTTGACCTTGATGAGTGGACTTTTGAGCACAACGGTGCCCTCTAGCGGCTGGTGGATGTAAACATAAACAGTGTTGTGCCCGACAGAATAAAAATTTGATTATTTATCTTTTTAATTATAGCTTTAAAATGAGAAACTCTACATTCATTCTGCAAATCTCCGAACCATTTTTAAACATAGCTTTTTATTAAAATGTTCCATATTCTAACTTTAAATGGTTTGTAATATTACATTTTCTAATGCTCGAAGAACTACACAGGGAAGGTACTTTCTGCTCAGTTGTGCTGTGACTAGCTTTAAAACTATTTATTGCATCAGTTTTTCTTCTAAAAACACCAAAGACACTCAGGTAGAAATATGAAAGCAAGCATTTTGCAAGCAAATGCTTCAAAAAATAAATGCATAATAGACAAATAAGCATATGTTAAGGATGTGAACGTAGGAGATAGACGAGGGGGGCAGGGCCCCACAGCAGGGTGGCAGTTGCCCCCTTTGTCTCCCTAGATCTGCCCCTGCATATGAATTCTCTTCTACTATACAGATCAGCTGTAAAACCTTTCCTCAGCAGACAGCTTCCTAAATTAAAAACATGTCCACTTTGTGACGTGAGTCTAACAGGACTCAGCAGCTGTCCAGGACACAGTAACTGAACCAAAACTGCGGGACTTTCTTCAGAGGAAAGAAACAAGTTTGCACATTTCCTGGTGGGATTGTTTTGGACCGTGCACACAGGAGGTCATAATGGTGTGCAAAGACCGGGAGGAAGGCTGCTTCGTTGGTCCTAATGACATCAACTTATCCAGGAGTACTAAAATCAAATTTCCATAGGCAGCGGCCAAAATAAACAGCTGTCTCGTCAGAGTCCAGTAGCATCTCTCATCCTCTACCTCCTGCTTCTCATTTCCAACAAGCCCTGCTGGTGTTTGATGCTTTTGTTTTGTGTTTGACATCAAAAACCTGCGTTCAGCATCCAGATAATGACAGAATCTTTCATCTAATGTCATGACATGTTGCGCTCATCCATGAAGACAGTGCAGCAAAATGACTTTGTGGGAGTATCTGGGTCAGAGATGTAACTTAGCTCCTGTTTATGAGAACATCTGTGTACACCTGTGATCAAGGTGTGTTTCCGTTTGGGAGAATACCTGCTGGTGTATGACAGTGCCCCTATGGAAATCATGGAAGGTGTTAATGTGGTCAGACTTGTGTCAAATCTGATCCCACTGAAACAAAACAAAACAAACAAAAACATCTCTGTGAGAAACAAGGCTGGTGTGAGAGTCCACAGATCAGAGGGAGTTTTTAAAGGACCTTAAAGGAAACTAAATTAGGACACGATGCTTTGTTGAATCTTTTGAGGTGAAACCAAATGATTCTTATCTGTGTGCAAAGCCACACTTTGTATAACTGCAGGCCACTGGTTTGGTTCACGTAAAAAAATCATTTTAATGACAAAAATACTTTAAAAACATCTAAAAATGATGTCTGGGACAAACAAGTGGACTATCCAACTGGAGCAAAGCAGACCTGGTCTTTATCTGACATCTAGTGGTGAAAGTTAAAACTTTACCTTTAAAATAAAGATAAACAAGTTATGAAACAAAATAGCTCATTAAAACAGCTGCTTTGGTTTGGATTGACCGTGACAGTGGCCAGATTAGGTTTGAGCGGGTTTTAAAGCAATAACACAAAATGTGAAAAATTAAATCAGTTCTACTAAAATGGCATTCACAAGGAAAACAACTTCCTGCTCTAAAATATTTAGTTGAGGCGTCAGAGTGGTCGATATTAATAAAATAACTTGTTAAATTACATCAAATTAATTTTATAAACCCAGACACCACAGCTTTCTGAGTCACTTAGTGGAGCTCCTTAAACATACAAGATCATGTTTCATCAGACTTCCTTCATTGTGTCATTTAACATCACTTTGAATCACTATTTATAATCATTTGCCTTTCATCATCATTAATATAGTAAAAATAGATTTTTATAAACTATATTTTTGGCTTTTTGTCAAATAATTATAAAGTATTGTTTCCCTGGCACTACCCAAAGTACCTGGTTTCATCGTGAATCGAATACTAAAGGGTCGAAAATATTTATACGCTAATCCACATTTTTATGGAATTTTACATTTTATCGAATGTCTTTATATTCTATTGACAATTTTATAAAAGTAACCACTTAGAAATCATTACATATATGGCTCTCCCTTGCCCAGCCTCCAACATGCCTCCATCTAAAAGGCTAGGTTATCCAGAGTTATCTCTGTAGTTATGCTGCTATAGGCTTAGACTACTGGAGAATACACTGATCACTTTCCACACTCGACTACTTTCTTCTACAGTCTGCTCTTTAACTGTATTACTTCCTGCTATTTCAGCTGTTAACGTTATTTTTCCTCGAAGTGTTTTTCTCCCGATGAAGAAGCTACAATTATGTTCTGCTGAGCTGTGGGAGCCTCATAGAGGATTGAACACCGTTGCTAACCACTTAAACATTCTCCCTCTCCTGATAATAACACTTTACTTCCTTGACATGAAATGTGCTACTACTAGTTTACCTGTTGAATTAACCCTCTCAGGCTCAAAATAAGTTTTGATAAAAGGACGAACAACTAAGTCCTTCAGGGGTACTTCTGAGTTAAAAATGCTCATGAAATACATGGTGGGGCGACGGTGGCACAGGAGTTAAGTGCTCGCCCCGTAATCGGAAGGTTGCAGGTTTGAGCCCCGCTCAGTCTGTCGCTGTCGCTGTGTCCTTGGGCAAGACACTTAACCCACGTTGCCTGCTGGTGGTGGTCGGAGGGACCGGTGGTGCTTGTGCTCGGCAGCCTCGCCTCTGTCAGTGCGCCCCAGGGCAGCTGTGGCTACATTGTAGCTCATCCCCACCAGTGTGTGAATGTGTGTGTGAATGGGCGAATGACTGATTGTGTTGTAAAGCACCTTGAGGGGTTCCAGGACTCTAGAAGGCGCTATATCAAATACAAGCCATTTACCATTTAAATACATATGTGGAGTAACCAGGTCGGTGGGTTTTAACGTTGCTAATCTGTAACGCCGGCCTCCAGAGGGTTAAAGTTGAAGAGTGTGGCTCTTTGGGGACCAGCAGTGTTTGAGTCTTTCTTTCTTTAAAACAACACCATAAAAATGATCCATATAAGGGTATAATATAATAATAATGAGTCTACCTGATTCATCATGAACATTTATAAATGTTTTGGAGAGTCACAATGATTAAACTGTGTTTTCAGAAACTTCTGCCCTGATGTTTTTCTGCTTGAGTTGTTTCATCCACAAAACCACTCCCGGTGATCAAAGGTCCTCTTTAAACGGGTTTACATGGTTGTCCTAAAGTCTAATCTAAACAAAAAACAGGACACAGATGGTGATCCAGTTTAATAATCTGCCATATATGAGCTATAGGTGCAGATGTGTGGGAGGTGACAACGAGTTTCACTCTGATCATAAAAACTATTCATATCAACCCGTAAAAGGTTTTGAATCTTCTGCTACATTTGGGCAAGTTTTTATTGGCAAAAGCCAAGAATGAGACCTGGACTACAATAATATCTGCTTGAAACACAGTCTAGAATCATTCTGATTTTCTTGTAATTGATGCAAACCCTGTTCCTGCTGCTTTGACCTAAGAGGTCCTCCCTGTCTTTATGTCATCATCTCCTCCTAATAGTTCTGCTCTTCTGGTATTTCAGGGAAGATGCCAGTGAAGGGGAGCTTACAAGCCGACAATCTGATTTGATTGGAAATGCTGCAAATCCGACGATGGCTCAAACATTCAATCTCCCATTATTGCTGGCACACTGCAGTCCCATAAACCCACTTCTTAATCCCAAAGCTCTTTTGTTTATTTTATGGTCAGTGTGCCACCAGTCACTGCAAATCCTGCTTTGCTTCATCCTACCCCCACGTCGGCGTGTGTGTGTGTGTGTGTGTGTGTGTGTGTGTGTGTGTGTGTGTGTGTGTGTGTGTGTGTGTGTGATCCCAAGGATGAATCTGAGGTCAGGCTCAGCTCACATCTGTAGAACCTTTAAAAACGCATGAAAGAAGCTTGGAGAAGCAGCAGGACGTCAGCGCTGCTGCTTGGATCGTCATCCTCTGGCTTTGCTTTCCTCAAAGGATATCTATTTTTGGGATTTGATTTGATCTGCAGTCCTGGACACAAAGACAGCATCCTACACCACTGCACTGCATTTGCAGTTTAAAACCTTGTATCTGCACCAAAAGGAGCTATAATGGACAAAGAAAGGGACAGCATTTAAATTACTGTCTTCATCTTTGATGATGACACTGATTCACAAACCATAATTTGAGGATTGAGGTCATCCACAACATTTTAATACTTTACAGCAGACTTTAAAAGTTATGTATCTTTCTCCCAAGTCGTCTCCTCCGCAGTTGAAATTCCAGACTGGAGTGGAAGGGGACGCAGGAGACTCGCCTGGCCAACCCGCAGCTCTGTTGTCCACATTTACGCACACTTCTAGCGCAGAAACAACTTTATTACAAGATGAACATGTAAAGTGGACAATTTAAGGGATATTAAAGAAGAAATGCGCGTTCTCGGCGAAGCGCAGCATTAGCACCAGCCTCCGAAGCGCGTCCCCGCCCCGGTAGAGGCTGCCCGAGATCCCGGGTGGAGGAGTTGGAGCCGCGCGAGTTAAAGTTGGGCCAAACGGGGGCTGAGAGGGTGCTGCGGAGGAATCTGCGATCTAATTAACATAAGAGACGTTTTTTGAGAGAAGGATGACTTGCAAAATATTAGGCATGTGCCTCTTGTTTTGGGGGGTTCAACGTTGCTCATCACGTAAGTGAACACTCGTGCTTTAACAAAGGCTTATGTCTGAATGTGTGGACACTTCTGAGGTGAAAACTGTTTTAGGCTGGCTAACGTGCTGAAAAAGTTGCAGATGAGGTTTAAATGGGTGGGAAATAACCCGACATAGCCTAATGTCGGCTGAGGTGATGGGATGTTTGAAGGGCAACGCATGCTGCGGTCAAACGACACGGTCCTCCATCACGAATCATTTCGTTTCCAGCGCTGCTTTCATTCATTCTTTTTCTTTTGCTGGCTGTTGAAGTCTCAAAGGCTGCCGGATAAAGTGCTCCAGCATACGTCGGTCCCGCAGAGGGTGCGCATGTTGGTCCCTCTTTCTGCATTGCAGTGCTTTCTCTCCGACAGCCTGCACGCAAGTTTCTGCGGCGTGCAGATTCACCTCTACTTTGTTGACAAATCACCATCTGTAATATTCTTAACTGTCTATTGATGACCCTGGGAAAGCCAGCGTTAGTTACATACAGTGGAGTTGGAAATTAGATGGATACATTTTGGAAATGCGGTGACGGATGAGAAAACGGGGCTTAGTCCGTATTCAGGACCAGCCCACTGCAGTACTTTCTTTTTTTGGGCATCCTGAGCCTCCATCACCTGTCCCCTGCTTCAAGCAGCCACCTGCTGGGAATTGATTTGGCTCTGCATAACCATTAAAACGTTCAGATGGGGGGAATTTAAAGGATTGGGTGTCTTTCTATTTTTGTTTTGGGGTGGGTGGGGGTGGCAGGGGTGCACCCTTCCATCGCACAACTGCAGCCCATAATGATCAGCTTTTTCTTTTAAATGTCAGGCTTCTGATGACATCAGATGGTCTCCGACTATTTTAGGGAACAGGGCTGGGATGTCATGTGACTTTTGGACAGTTTGGGGGTTGCATACTGTGAAGGTCTGAATAGGTGTTGACAGTCAGTGCTCATGGTCTGCTCCAGCATCATGTTGTTCTGGAGTTTATGCAGAATTACAGTTGGACGTCAACATGGATGATTTTTTTGCACATCATTTTAAAATGAGTTGTGTTGATAGAGTGCAGGATGATTACTCCAGGAGGCAGGCAGGCACAACTCTAAAGCACTAATAACTAATGGAATAAAATGTGGGAGGAGAGAAAAGTAACAGCAACAAGACATGAAAACCAGGACGTAAGAGCAAGTGGAACCGGGGTGCCTAAACACACAGGGAGGTGATATTAAACAGGGACAGGTGAGTCAGTGGGAAACAGGTGTGCATGATTAGTGACAGGAGTGCTGAGGGAAGGCCCAGATGAACAGAGAAAAAATAAAAACCCAAGGAAAATAATACCAAATGGGGCAAAATTACATTTTCAAGAACATCACTAATTTAAAACAATCATATTGGAGTTCGGTCTCTGCATTTCAAGGCTGTATAGCAACTGGAAATTGGTATTGGCTTTCAAACCAGAATCAGTCATGCAGTTCTATTAAAACAGACTTGACTGACAACGGGGAGTTGGTGCAAACTGTCTGACTGCATGTGGAAGCCTGTGATTCAGACTCCTGTTGAGAATGCAGGTCAGCAATTTGTCCGCCATGTGGGGATGCACAGTGGTGCTGTACCTAACTGAGATGGAGAGTCAGCTCCCTGAGCACTGTGACCCATCTTTGGGTGGGACTGCAAAACGTCCTCTAAGTTCACTGTGTCTGAATTAGAATGTGCAATCTATTTACACGCATGTAAGATGTAAGGGGTTTATGAAATTCAGTTGATAGCAGAAAATTAAAGTTTAAAATGTTTCTGTCCGATGTGTTTTCCTCCCAAGAAGCAGCTGGACACATTGCACCGAGATTCCTTTTGAATAATTCAGCCAGCATGTTTTAGTTTGCAGTTTTCCTCTTGCTGTATTAGGTGTGATGATTTTGATGCTTCAGAGCTGCTGCTTTGATCCTCAGTAGCCCTGCAGTATAGTGACAACTTTCAGAGTAGTCCCCACTCTGCATAATGAATGCAAGTGGCAGTAACGATGCGTCAGCCTCGGACAGACCCGCCTGCACAGAAGCAGGCTGATGATTCAGCAGGAGTGGTCGGCCAGCCTCCACCTCTGTGATACATGGAGAATGAGAGGTTGGGTGATGCAGCAAAGGGAGTTGCAAGTGCAAAATCAAATAGAAGAAGACCTGGAAACTGGATTCTCTAAAGTGCAAAAGGACAATTCCCTCATGGAAAGGTGCTTTCTCAGGCAGCAGAGTAGAATGTAGCAAAATCATCACAAGCAGGAGAATAACATAAGTAGAAACAAGACAGTGTTTGGAGGCAAGGATGGAGATGATAAGCCATAAGTCAGGGTGATGGGTAGGAAATGAGACGATGACTGGGTGGGGGTGTGACCATACTGTTTGCAGTAATGGAGAGCTGAGGAGCAGCGTAGCCTCAGTTAACCTGCTGCAGTGTGAGATGGAGCCAAGGCTTTCCATCCAAACCCATTAGCTGAAAACAAAAAAGGAGAACTTCCTTTGTGTGGGTGTGCATACAGATGGCTGGAAAGGGACAATGCAGTGACAGAGCATGGATTTATTATTGATCACTCACAGCATTGCTGAGATTTCTGTATAAATAAAGAGAATGCCATCAGAAAGGACAGAGAGAGGGAAAGTCAAGGTGACGTTTCTCTTGCTCAGCTCATTTCTTCAGCCTGAATGTGCTGCTCGTTCTTTCAAAGCGTTAGGGTTAGGTAACCGACGCCACGCTTGTGTGAATGACACAAGCTCCTCTCAGGTGTGCAGTAAAGAAAATACATGGGCTACAAAAAATATGCAAGACCACTAAAGCTCAGGAGTGAAGGATGAGATGGCATTTTGCTACTTTTATTTTCTTTTAAAAACCTGCTCTAATGGAAATGACATAAAAAATATTTTTAATGTTCTAGTTGTGTTTGAAGCAGCAGTTTCTCTTTCCAGTGAAATTATGTCAGCCAAAAATGTTTAGGCTGCAGATTTAATCTCCTGCGAACATTAAAGGCAATATTTTGTCACTTAAATGAGACAGTGTTTCTTTTGCAGCTGAAGGCGAGGGCATCAGACCTTTATTCTCAGACACGACAGAAGTAAGATTAGGCTGAAATATGGTGACTTTTAATAGCGTTGTGCTGGAGGGAGAGTCAGAGCAGATGGGCGAGGGCTCTGAGTCTCAGCTTCACACAGAAACGCTGCTCATCAGGTAAAAATGCTGCTCGACTTCATCATGGGGGGTGGGGGTTACAGGCATTTTTCCAGAACATAGTTCAACACAGACGCACTCATGTGATTTCCATCACATTTAGCCTTAAACAGTCAGATGCACATTTGTCCTTTTCAATGCACAGTTAAGTTTATTGCATTTTTAATAATGCATCTCAGAAGGAAAGTACAGGAAAGTACTGCAGAGGGTCATCAACACAGCCCAGAAGATCACTGGCTGCTCTCTGTCCAGCCTGGAGGTCATTGCAAACTCTCGGTACCTCAGCAGAGCGAGCAATATCATCAAGGACCAATCTCACCCCAGCAATCACGTCTTTCAACTATTACCATCAGGTCGACGGTACAGGTCACATAAAACCAGGTCAAACAGATTCAGGGATAGCTTCTTTCCCAGGGCGATCGCTATAGTGAATAAGCATAAAAACAATTAAAACTGCTTAGCGACTGTCAAGGTCACCGTCAACTACTATGCTGCTATTCTAATGCCATTTTTTTTTTACATGATATGGTAGCTGCTGTTCTGTATATAGTGTGCTAGTCGGCATATATTACTTTCTATTATTTTGTCACTTACTAGTGTTTTTGTTACTTACTATTGTGTTGTTAGTTACTTACTATTGTTCTGTTACTTACTATTGTTTTGTTTTAGGTGACCTTTATATTTAGAGGTATTATTGTATTGTGCACCAAGGGAGTGGCACTCCAATTTCGTTGTATCCTGTACAATGACAATAAAGGCTATTATTATTATTATTACTATTATTATTATTAGAAATATTATCACAGCTTGTCTAATTTATTATTGTCAGTCAAACTGTGGAGAATAAAGATAAGAAGAGACTTTGTGAGAGAATGTTCGGACTAGATTTGTGAGTTCTGGTCCACCTGCTCTTACGGAGGCTGTGCACTGATGCCTGATCACTGAGCTCGTTCTCTCCATCCCTCCAGCAAGAGGAACTAAAAGCATCGGCACTTTGAATGGAACTGATCCGACCAAATGTGTGTTTTAGAGAGCATTGACTAACCCTTAATTAAAGTCAAGCTCTGGGGGAGCTTTGCTCAAACTGTGAAATTAGAATGCTGCATTATAGGAAATCCTTGGAGATAGCCCCTAAACTGTTGAGTCATGATTTTGTTTTTGCAGGAGAATGTGTTGATCCACTCATCTCGGGGTTGTCTGCCTCCAACTTCTGGGCCTCTTCCAGATATAACTTCCTGTACTCTGCCAATTTTGCCAAACTCTATGGTGAGGTCTGAACTGTTTTCTAAAAATGTATTTTTGTGTTTGATGTTGATTGACTACAGCTATTTAAAACATGTGACGGGTAGACAACAAAAGTTCTAATAAATGCACCAAAGGTGGCTTTTTTTCTGCTTTTTGCACCCGTTAGTCGTGCTATTTCAATAAAAAAAGATCATAAAATCGTTCCGAATTGGAAATGCTGAAAGCAAAACATAACCAAATATATAATTGCACACAGTACTCTGTAATTCATCCTATTAAATAAATAAATAAATAAATAAACTGAGAAACCTCCCAAACTTCCTAGACAGTTTCTTTGATTTATTTAACACTTGCACACAAATAATTAAAAATAATCATAATATTGTACAGAAAAAGTAAAGTTTAATAATTTGACAGTTATTCCTACAAATAATTGTAAATAAACTGTGAAACAGGTAATTTATTAAATGAAAAATCTCCAGAAAATGCACCCCCAGACGCAACAATACAACCAGACACAATCAAACCTTCTCATAAAGATTACAAACCTTTAATTTAACTTTTTGAACTTTACGGCCCTGATTTAACGTTTTTTCCTCTCTCAGGCAGCAGTGGCTGGTCCCCGTCCACCAGCGACAGACAGCCATGGCTGCAGATTAATCTGGGCAGGAAGTACAGACTGCTGGCGATAGCAACTCAGGGGACCTTCAACTCCTATGACTGGGTCACCAAGTACACACTTCTCTATGGAGACCGACCGGACTCCTGGACGCCATACATCATGAAAGGAGGGAACTCTGTGAGTGTCCAGAACCGATGACGGATGGTAGCAGAACTGAGTCGGGGATTAACCAGTCAAACATAATTCTTTATTGTTGATTTAGGGATGCTCTATTATATTTACAGTTGCTGGCACTGAAACAAAGACAGCACAGGTGTATGATCTCTCTGAGCAGTAACAAAGTTAATCTCATCATCAGTTTGTCTCCTGTCTCTTAATTTGGCGATGCAGCGACAGTAACTCTCCGCGCGTTCCCCATCTCGTCTGTTTGCAGACGCTGCCTGGTAACTGGAATTATTATCAGGTGAAGAGGAATGTCTTCCATTATGCCTTTACTGCTAAACACATTCGTCTGCTGCCTCTGGAGTGGAACACGGAGAATGGAGGAAAGATTGGAGTCAGGCTGGAGCTCTTTGGCTGCGCTTATGGTAAATATGATTGATAGTTGCTGCACATGGATTCACATATTTTTTAAAAATCTGCATCTTCATTGTTAAATGTATTGATGCACAAACAAGAAACAGCATTTGAGGTTACATTCAGTTTTCACATTTTGTTTTTCCTTATGTCCAGACTCCTATGTGCTGCAGTACAATGGAGACGATGCAGTGGTCTACATGTTCCCAGAAAAACGGTCCCGTACTCTGCACGACCACATCGCCATAAACTTCAAGACTCTGGAGCAGGATGGTCTGTTGTTACACAGTGAGGGGATTCAAGGAGACCTTTTCACCCTGGAGCTAAAGAAAGGTCGTCTTTACCTGCACATCAGCCTTGGTGAGGCATGGGTGTAAACCCAACGAAAACTCTGGTGGAGAGAAAATGTATGGATGCCCTGAAGGGCGAGCGCAAAAAAAACCAAAAAAAAAAAAACAAAACAAACGATTGTCTTTTCAGTTGTCAACAAATATTATTTTTGAAATTATCAATTAAAAAATGTATTTTAAATATCTTCTTCTTCCACCAAAACCTAACCCCGCCTGCTTTTATTGATTGATTGATTTATTTATTTAACTTATGTTTTTCAGGAGGATAAACTGCTTGAGATGTAACATCTCGTTTTCGAGCAGGTCCTCCTACAACACAACCAATAACAAATAAGGTGGCAGAGTTAGAAAGTTATAACAGACTTAAAAAAAAAGAAGGAAAGTAAATAATAGTAAAGTTAATGATATATATATAAATATATATATATACACGCGTAAATATAAACACATAAGCATGGATACATAGATACCAACACGTGTACATATGTACATACATACCTATATACAAAATTAAATTAAATAAAACTGCTGTGAGGCACTCAAAGAGAAATAAGGGCAAGAAATTACATTGTAAATAAACCTAAAGTGAAGTAATATCCCATTTGAATACAAAGTTTGGCAACGAAATACAGCATGTTAGCCAGTGAATGCACAAAATCATTATAGTAAAGATTAAACAAAGCAACTACAGCTCGGCTTTACATAAGCATAAACAGTGCGGGAAAATTGACGAATTGTTGAGATGGATCTTAATTCAGTGGGTAATTTATTCCAGTCCTGAGGAGCTTTAACACAAAAGGCGAGTCTACCCACCTCCTTTTTAAAACGAGGAACAACAAATGATGGAAGAGTAGTTAAGCGGGTGGAATACAAGGAATCAATGGGAACCAAAAGTGTTTTTAGATAAAGTGGAAAATCAAAATAAATTAACTTAAACATAAATATCAACCAATGAAATTGTCGTCTAGCTTTTAAAGGCAGCCAACCAAGAAGATCATACATATAACAATGATGAGTGTTAAACGAACACCGCAAAATGAAACGACACAAACTGTTATAGACGACATCAAGAGAGCGCAGGCTAGAAACTGTTGGCTTTTAGGGCATATGCTGATAGAAAAGGGACATTTCATCATAATTAGAAAGTGGGCCAGCCGCATTTATTTGTTTTGTCTCTTGACTTTAAGGATCTTTACAAGTTGTTGTAGTGGGTGAAGCAGTTTTCTCAGTTTGAAAATAAAGTAATCTTGACTGAACGGGTGTCTTGATGTTGATGTTTATATCGCTAACCAGTTCCTTAAACAAAATATGCTACATTGTCTTTATTTCTGTTAACCAGAACTTCTGTTTTAAATGTCTTTTTTCACTCGCCCTTTCTTTTTAGGAAGCAGCATTGTGCACAAAGTCGATGGCCGAATCACTCTGACTGCAGGAAGCCTGCTTGATAATCTACACTGGCACTATGTCACTATCAAGCGCTACGGTAGACAGGTGAACTTCACCGTGGACAGTCAGACAGTGACGGCCATTTGCAATGGAGAATTTACTCACCTGGATCTAGATACTCAGGTACCAAATTTCTTAGTCAAATCCGACCGAATGTGGGATGAAACTCTTAAGGACTAAATGTTTTGGCTCACCCTTTAGATGTATGTGGGAGGTGTAATTGAGAAAAACATGCCTCACCTACCGACCACACCTAATTTCCGAGGATGTCTGGAGAACGTCTTCATCAATGGCATCAACGTTATTGGCAAAGCCAAGAATGAAGAACCCGACATCCGTATTCCTCGGAATGTGAGCCTAAATGAACTCCCGTGCTGTCTGGGTGATTCTAGTCAATACTTTCTTAATAAAATTGTAAAATGCATCATCATGACTGATGATCATTTGTCTTCCTATACAGAAAAAGATGCATTATGCCTGCCGAGACATTCTACTCAAACCAATGACTTTTGCTGGACCCAACAACTTCTTACAAGTACCGGGGTTCTTCGGAAAGCCTCGCATGTTTGTTAAGTTTAAGTTCCGCTCATGGGACTACACCGGGCTGCTGATGTTCACACGTTTCGCTGATAACCTCGGCGCCCTTGAGCTGGGTCTGAGTGAGGGTCAGATCAATGTGACCATTTTTCAAACAGGAAAAAAGAAGATTCAGTTTGCTGCAGGTAAGATTTTAGTCTAACTACTATGCTTAATTGTGTGAAAGGAGAACAACATCTTTTACGACAACATCACAGACCTTCTCTTGATCTTTAGGATACAGGCTGAACGATGGTTACTGGCATTCAGTGGATTTAGCAGCCAGAGACAACCTGCTGACTCTTACCATTGATGAGGAAGAGGGCTCTCCGCTGAAGATCACCAACCCATTCTCTATCCGAACAAGTGATCGCTACTTTTTTGGGGGTGAGGTTCTGATTTAAACTGCTGCCATCTCTAATAACCAAAATATGTGCTCCTAAAATCATGCAAAACATTTACATTCTCCTTTCAGGTTGTCCAAAAACCAATAACACAGTTTTCAAGTGTGAGACTAAACTGAATCGCTTCCATGGCTGCATGCAGCATATTTTCATAGACAACGAACAGCTGGATATCGACATAATTCTGCAGCGACAGTGGGCACGATACGAGGAGCTGCTGTTGGGTACCTGTGGGATCACTGACAGGTAGAAAGTATCGAATAAAAAAAACTGTCAGACAGGGATGGAAATCTGAAATCAGTGTGATAAAGTGTATATAAATAGGGATGCACCGATCAGGTTTTTTGCTGCCGATCACCAATACCGATATCAAAGAATGCTGATCACCGATACTGATCACCGATACCGATCACGTGGATTGACCAGAAATTTTCTGCAACATTATAATGAGTGCTACAAACTACATAATCTGGGAATAAAGGAAATGTATCCTAATCTAAAATGGTCTGTATTAGGGTTGTCACGGTGTGAAAATTTAACCTCACGGTTATTGTGACCAAAATTACCACGGTTTTCGGTATTATTGCGGTATTTTTTTTAAACGTGCTACATTTTCACACAATTAAATAAACCCTGTATGTCAGGAAATATTGTCCTCAGTTTGTGTCTAAATTTTGCCTAAAATGTGTTATTTTGTAATTATGTTGTTTATTTGTTTACATTTTTCCCTTTAGTCTTTAAAATACCAATATTTGCCCATGACTTCTTATTTTTTTGTCTGTTTGATGTCATCATTTTAAAAATATTAGACCAGATGATACTCAGTACTCAAGTAGCCTTCTAATCAGATACTTTTTTACCCTTACTTGAGTAATAAACCCTATATCAGGAAAATATCATCCTCGGTTTGTGTCCTTCCAGTGAGCTTTGCAGATTAAGGGAAAATGTCATCAGGCAGTAATCATTGTTAAATTCATAATTATTCTCGGAGAGAGACCAACTCTTATCTGCCCCTGGGAGTCCCGTAATGCATAGCGTCATTTCAACATGGGGGTGTCCGCGACACGGTTTATATGCAGGTAGCGGCACTGCAGCTGCTTTATATAGCTACTCGTTGCATTCTCCCTCAACCCAAATCCTTGGATCACGAATTTTAGCTAAAATGCTAACGTTAGCTTGCCTTGCGTTGACTGTAGAGTTGTGGGTGATGGTCACGCAGATGTGTCATGAGATTTGAAGCGTCTCCGTCTCCTCCTTTGGCCATTATTTCAGCTTTAGCTTCAAGAAAGTTTTGGCTGTAAACAACAAAGCCCGCATGTGCCGCCGGCAACTTCAGCAGATGATACGGTGGCTGGTAAGGGTCACCGCGCCTACACCGCAGCCATGGTAAACCCACCGAGATAATATAGTTTTTTAAAAAACAAGACGGTTATTATTATTGTCAACTTTTTTTTCACCGGGGTTTACCGCTACACTGGTTACCATGACGACCCTACCTGATCGGTCTGCTTTGATCTATTTTGAAAACTCCGATCAAAACCGATAGGGGCGCTATCGGCCGATTGGGATCAAATGTCGATCCATCGGTGCATCCCTATACAGTATATAAATAGCACCTAACTTTCAGTATCTATTTGTATGTAGATGTACTCCAAATCCATGTGAACACGAGGGCAGATGCATTCAGTCCTGGGATGATTTTATCTGTCTGTGTGAGAATACAGGCTATAAAGGAGAAGTGTGTCACATGTGTAAGAGCTGACTAATAATCTGATCAAATGTCTACATTTATTAAGGCAGATCATCTCCTTATTAAACATAATTCATGGATTATTTGTTCCTGCAACAGCGGTTTATAAAGAATCGTGTGAAGCCTACAGACTGAGTGGCAAGTACTGGTCCGGAAACTACACCATCGATCCTGATCTCAGTGGGCCGCTCAAACCATTTGAAGTGTACTGCAAAATGAAGTGTGAGTAGTCATTCTAATAGTCCTCTTCCTTGTACTTTCGGTTTATGACTTTTGCAAAACATCTTTGCAGCCTACAAATCTTGGACAGTGATCATGCACGATCAAGTGGAAGGCACCAAGGTAACTGGGAGCTCAATTGACCAACCATACATCGTTAATGTCAACTACTGGAACGCCTCCTGGGATGAAGTCACCGCTCTGGCAAACACCTCCATGTATTGTGAGCAGTGGATTGACTACTCCTGCTACAAGTCTCGTCTCCTCAACACCCCCAGTGAGTAGAATCAGTTGTGTTAACTACTGATCCAAACTTTGAAGGTCCTAAATGATGCACTTTGTTTCACAAAACAGATGGAAGACCCTTTGGTTATTGGATTGGTCGCAACAATGAAAGCCACTATTACTGGGGTGGGACTTTCAGAGAAGTTCAAAAATGTGGCTGTCATGTCAACCAGACCTGTGTGGACCCCAAGTTTCAGTGCAACTGTGATGCTGACTACAGACAATGGTAGAAGACAGACCTAGCCAAAATGTTTGACTTCTGTCTCAGTGTTTTTTGACACCCTCTTTGTGCCTTTTAGGTTTTCAGATAAAGGTTACTTGGACTTCAGGGACCATCTACCTGTAAGGAGGGTAGTGGTCGGGGACACCAACAGGACTGGTTCAGAAGCACGTGTCACAGTTGGGCCTCTCCGATGCCATGGCGACAGTGAGCTAAATTATAAATATTAAAAAATCGGAAGACTGGAATATGCACAGAGAGTTCCATTCTTTATCCTAAATTATAAATAGCTACAACTGTGATTTTCGTTGCTGTGATTGGGATAATTTTCATTTGCATTTATTATTTTCCACAGAAAACATCTGGAACACAATCGCCTTCACCAAGCCCACCTACATCACGTTCCCCACTTTCCAACCCGGAACTACTGCTGACATCTCCTTCCACTTCAAAACATACCGAGACCATGGTGTCTTTCTGGAAAACTCAGATGAACAACTCAGAAATTTTATAAGAATAGAAATGAACAGTAAGTTTGTTTTGGCCATCTGTGAAAATTTTCATCAAGTCAAGTCTCAAAATGTTATCTCTTTTTTGTTTTCTAGCCACCCACAATCTTGCGTTTATATTTATGGTTGGCGATGGCATCCTCAATGTGACCCTTCACTCCCCCGTGCCACTCAATGACAATGAGTGGCATTTTGTCCAGGCTGAGCTTAACGTGAAGGTGGCCAGGATCAAAGTTGATTATCAGCCTTGGGCTGTCAAACGTTTACCAGGCCAAACATTTGTCACCATGAAGTTTACACATCCTCTTCTCGTAGGTAGGTGGCCTGAGAAGAACTTGTTGATGTCTACAAAAATGGTCTAATACTCCTTTTTAACCACTGACATTCTGTTCATTTAGGTGCAGCCAACCGCACCCTCAGACCTTTCTTAGGGTGCCTGCGAGGGTTACGAATGAACGGTGTTCCACTTGATTTAGAAGGGAAAGTAAATGAGGAACAGGGTATAAGGAGGAACTGCACAGGACAGTGTCTCAACGCCACCATACCATGTCGAAACAGCGGCCAGTGTATTGAAGGATATGCTTCTTATACTTGTGACTGTAATAATACGGCCTTTGATGGTTTCTACTGCCATAAAGGTGAGTTACCATTTTGAATAATCACAATTTTGTAACTATCATCAGTTTTAATACGCAAGATCAGACATCTAACTCCACACACTCGTTGAAGACATTGGAGCTTACTTTGAGATTGGGTCGTGGCTAAAGTACAACATACGAAAAAAGCCCACATCAAACGAGGCTGTATGGGCAAACTGGATTGACCCGCACTACGACAACTTCAGTCTTGGCTATAACGACACGGCAGATGACATCGAGTTCAGTTTCAGCACTGTTCACGCTCCTGCTGTGCTACTCTACATCAGCTCATTTGTTCAAGACTACATCGCTGTTATCCTCAAAACTGATGGTAGGTGAGAGGATTGAAGCTGTGAATTTGGAGAGTGGGTTCATTTGCAGAACAATATTGGGTTTATTAGCAGATCAAATACATGCTTCAGATATGTTTGTTGTCTCACTTCCTTCCAGGTAGTGTTGATCTGAGGTATAAGCTGGGGCTTGTAACACACAAGTATCAGCTAACTAACCGGAACCTGGCAGATGGATATCCTCACTATGTGAACATAACCAGACACAACAGAACCATCAAAACCCAGGTCTGTCCTCTCACTGCCAACAGAAGATAAACCTTGCTTCTGGTGCAATGTTTGATTTTCACCAAATTAGGTCTAAAATGGGATGCAGCCATCCTGAAGAGGTAATGTTGGAGAAAATAAAAGAAGGCTCAACTCAACTCTAAAGTAGACAAGACAGATGTCCAATATGTCCATGTCCAAAACTGTAAATGGACTGGTCTTTTTTAGTCATGTTGGCCACCTTATGTTTGAACAAACACACTCAAACAAGCTATAGAATCAGTGAAGGCAGACTTAATTCTCTCATCCACCTCTAACATGAGTTGTGGCGATCAAATTTAAAATCTTTAACTTGACAGATTTATCATCTACCTGAGCCACTGACATTCTAACTTAGCTTAGCGTGACTTGACTTGACTTAACTTAATTTAAAGTCTCTTTCCGGAGTATTTATCTTAGCCGATGGCATCATCTAGTGGCTGACAAGCATATCACACAAAAAGTCTGTCGCTCTGTTATTTCGTTTATAAATGTGCTTGTGTAGCCGACAAACAGAGCTAAAACACGTTGTTTTACAAGTATTATTCTCATGTCATGTTGTGTTTTCATATATTTATATTTTAAACACTTGTCTGTGAAAAGTTCCTCAACTCTGCATCAGCTGAGGCAGTGGTCCGCAGATGGTGGCCCGCGGGCCATGTCCGGCCCGCGAGCCCTCTCTTTGTGGCCCCCCAAACCCTGCGCACACCCTCCACCCCCGACCGGGAGGTGTAGGATCGAGCTGATGAAAATAATCAAATAATCAGTGCATGAGATGCGGGCATAAACGGTTTGCATCATAGAAGAGAACCATAATCACTTATAGTGGAATGTAGTTTTGTTATTTTAACGGCGGCACCAGCGCAGCATCCACATCTGTCAGAGCGGTGTTCTCACATGTACCGGGTAGGAAACTTTGGTCTGCCTTTATGTGGTACTGCAGGGCTGAGCACTGGAGTTATAACCTGAGACCGAACCTGAACCGAATCAGCCCGACCGTTTCTGTTGGATTTGGGCCGTGAATTATGTTAGTCGAGCGGGTTGTCGCGCAGCGAGCTCCGCTTGCTCGATCAGCGACTGAGACAGAGAGATAGAGAGAGAGGGAGATTGTCTGCTCACACAAGAGAGGATCGGAGGACGCTCCTCCAAACACGCGTTATTATTTTCATAAGTTCATTATTGTTTCTCCTGGAAGCGCTCAGTCAGACCGAGTGCTGAGATGTCGGGAGGTCCGGTCTTGGGGAGGGAGCGGGGTGAGTGACGGCGACTGCACCGTAACCTGTCTCTTATTTAGGGACACGGAGAAGTTAAAAGGAGAGAGAAATAGAAGATAGAAGTTCTTGTTCCACTTTATTCTTTTGTTTCATGAAGATGAACTGATGTTAAATTCAGCTTAAAGAGAAACTGGGAGGAAGCTTTGGTTCGTTTTAAGTTACAGGAGATCTTGTCTCCTGTCTGCTCCTCCAGAGACAGCATGGACATGAGGGTCACATGGTGAGGGTCCCACAGGACAGGTTAGTGCAGTCACACAACCGAGCTGGAGCGGGACAGGTGTTGTCCTGCTTTATATTGCAAGCTTGTGTGTTATGTGCATTACAGCCAGCAATCCAAACAGCAGCCCCACCCCCCCACCCCCTTACACCCCCCCTCCGGCCCTCTTGCTTCTGGGTCTTTTTTGTGTGTGGCCCTCGGACCATTATAATTGAGGACCCTGAGGTGTTCCTTAAATTTGAAGCATCTAAGCGGTAGTCTAACGCTATTGGTTAGTTCTGGCCAGCGCTCAGTTTTCTATTGCATGGAGCTCTGCAGGGCAGGGGGCGTGCTTAGCAAAAAACAAAGACGTATTGCTTACATAAGATAATCACTTTTACGGATTTCTGAAAAATCTTACATAATTTCTGAAAGTAGAAAACTCCTGAAAGCAGCTTTAACTTAACTTAAGGTGTTTTTGTGGAAGTAAAAAGAAACTTTAAACTGTTAGGTCAATTTTCTTGTCTTTCAACAGAGCCAGAGTTTCTTCTCCAATCACAGTCAAGCTCTAACTTTCCATAGATAGGCAATAATTTTGGGCGTTTACCTTAAATGAATGAATAATCGTCTCTTCCTACATCTGTCTCTGGTAACTTTCCAGTGCAGGAAAAATGATTCTTTCAACAAATGTCTCTGAACTCACAGGTGGATTACATGGAACCTATAGTTGAGAAGATAACGTTGGTGGAGGATGCCAGGTTTGACTCGCCAAAGTCCATGTTCCTTGGCAGAGTGATGGGTAAATTCTCATGGTTTCAACTTTAGAGCCAATTATTAATTGAAACAATTAAGAAATTATGTTTAACTGATTTGTTGTTTTGTTTTCCTTGTTGTTTTTAGAGGTTGGTGATATTGACTACGAAATCCAGAGACACAATGCTCCTGGCTTCATCGGCTGCATATCTGGAGTGAGATATAACGTCTATGCCCCTCTGAAAACCCTCTTCCGCCCAAATGAAACAGATCTTCCCGTAACAACACAGGGATACGTCTCAGAGTCCAACTGTGGGGCGTTTCCTCCTGTCTTAGGTTACGTGCCTTGGGAAGTTGACCCCTGGTTTACCAGCATAGGTGGGTTTAATTTTATTACTGTAGTCGAGCGGTATATGATCTTTGAGTAATCCTCCTTATTTCTGTCTTACAGAGTATTTTTATATGCACGATGACATAGGTCTGCTTTGGATAGCAGGTGAGACTTTTCCTTTTCTTCCTCTTGTTCTTTCATTCTTCTTTTACACCTAAACCTTGTTCCGAAACTGCTTCAATTAAAAAAAACAAGAGTAGTAATAATGCAACAATTAATTTTTTTCCTCATCCCTTGTGTACTTTATTTGAGTGAGATTTTGACTTTTTAAAAATCTGTCTGACTAAAAACCTTTCGTAATAGAAGCAAAAGCTGTTTTGTTGACATTAAATAACGGCTAAACTGAAAATGTGAAGCAGTTTCTGTCGGACATTATAACATAAAATAAAAATGAATGCTACCTAAAAACCAGCAGTGGTAAAAATATATTTTAAAGGTGTAGTTGACTGAAAAAACATATTTTTAATCATTATTTCTGATTATAATTGTTCACTTTGAGTTTTTAATTCAGGCTGAAGATGAAAATACTCTCCTAGCTCTATCTGCTGCATTAGCTTCTGATAGAAAATAGACAGTGAAACTCTAGGATTTGAAAACACTGACCACTCTGTGCACACTGGGAATTGGACTTACCTATATTGATTCACGACGGGGAAAGCTGTTGTTGTATTAGCACCCAGAATCAGCAGAGAACGTCTCTTTCAACAGAAACTAACCGCTAGCATTAGCAGCTCACTCACATGGCTGAATCTCCTCCAGGCTTGCAATTTGTAGAGATATAACATCAATGCCCCAGAGCAAACACTGGTAGAGTAGTGTTGCTTTCATCCAATCAGAGGCAAGATATATAAATATCAGGAAAAGAGACTCCAAATCCTCCTGTTTGAAGCACAGCTCTGATGTTGCCGACTGGTCCTGCTGGGCCAGGGATTTGTGGGCTCTTTGGTGCCCTGAGTTCTGCCTGCAAGGCATTCATTCCTACTAGAGACCACTGCAAATGTTTTGATTAAACAAGTAATCCACAGCTTCAAATATGTTTAAATGTTCCTACAGGTGTGTTCTTCAGATTAGTCCATATTTTAGAAAAGTATCACATATTTTGATTGGAAGAATCCACATTCTGCTGCACCTTGTTCCAAAAGAACAGATTAAAATGTTGAGAATGAATAAATGATGTGCTGCGTAGCACAATTAGAATAGGAGCAGGTTTCCACTACTAAGCAGGAGTGACTGAAGTCTCAGGATTAAGCAGCAGCAGACATCCCCCTCCCCTCCCCACCCCATCATCCCTGTCTGAGACCTTCACCGGATCAGCTATATTTAGCCTGCACCGATGCAGCTCACTGTTCATCTCTGCTAGATGCTCCAGCTTCAGAGATCATTTAGCTTCTATAAAAATATGCTAATGCAGGACATCAACATGTCATTAAAGATTATCACGGCAGTCATGTGTCCCAACGATAGGACTGGAGACATCTTCTCTGTCTTATAAACTGCTACCGATAGCGTGATGGAGAAATCACACTCCTCTAGTGTTCAGTAGTCAGGATATAACTGAGCAGCTGTGATCCACAAATCTACGAGTCATTTAGAAAGTCTGTTTTTGTCTGAAACCAAAGAAAGACAAAAAATGAAAGGTTTTTGTTTTTGCTATAGCTGGATTACGAGTTTTCCTCATGGGAAAGAAAGCACATGGAAAGACAACAGGCAGACTTAGAAAGATGCTTAAAAGCAGGGAATCCTAAAATGCAGCTTTGTAGGGGGTTTGTACCTGGCAGTGAACGGAGAGAATGAAGCACTTCAGTAAATGACTTTCAACTGCAATCGGGGAACAAAAATCATGTGATGAGGGTGGAACAAACAGCACTAACTAAAACAAATGAATCTGAAGAAAACACAGATAATTATAGATGTCTATAGAACATTTTAAAACAAAGAAGAAATATGTTTTAACTAGAACTTATTGAGCACATCTCTTTAGCACATGGTTCTGTCCAAAATGGCCATGCTGCCAACAAAGGTCTTCTTTTTCCATCTGGGCATAAAAGCTCTAACTCTGGGCCGTAAATCATCCAGTGGTCTTGATTTATGAGCCTCTCTGGACACGAAGCTGCAGTTTTCTTCAGGTCATCTCTAGATCTTTTAAACCAGCAGCGACATTTTACAATCCTCAACATTTTGTTTGTAAGCAATCATTTTAAAATAATGTGCAGTATTCTTTTAATCTAACATTCACTACAGTTAAACTGTCAGTTGTTTTTTTATGTTATTTTATCTGCTCTCTTCTTTCTGGTGCTAGACCCCCCCCCCCCCCTACCCCCCACCCCCCCACAATGTCCAAACCCACTTTATTGTAGATGGTATAAACATTGGTTACAGTAATGCTAACCTCAGAACAACACTAGCGTTAGCTACTGCTATAGCTGCAGCTAAAAGGGCACTTACACTCGGGTCAGCTCGGGCCAGACCTTTTTTTTGGGGGGGCCATGCTTCCCTACAATCCATTTCATGCTGAGTCGGCCATACACACCTACTGTACCTGCCGGGTGAAATGATGCCACTTTCACTCGTACCTACTAGAAAGAGCCTCTGATTGGTGTGGGTAGAATCAGCCAGGAGCGGCTTCCCCGCGTGCGTGACTCATTAGCGATGCAGTGGGTAAACATCCACTGGTCAGTGAGAGAGTAGGCAGCTGTGTGCTTCATGTCAGAGTCTCCAGAAGCAACACTGCTCACTCCCATTCTTGTTTACCAACTTGTAGCACTAGGAAGGCCACCACACATTCAGGGCTCACTCATGGCTGCGTTCTAGAGAGGCATTGTATAAATAAAGTTTATTATTATAATTATTATTGATAATAATAATAAACACAGATTGTTGGAGTACCTCTAGGATGTACTGGGAATATCCAGGCTATGGATGAATGCCACACAGATCCTTACACTGTCTTTCATGTCCTGGCCAAGTGGGCGGGGCAAAGCAGTTTTTTCAAACTAGTCACTGTCTTGAACACATGTTTTTTTTCCTAATTGAAAACGGCAAATTGATGGTACTGTTGTACTGTCAGTAGCTTTACTCCCTGGTAGCAGGAAAATAAAGGCATGATTTAACAGAAGAACTGAAGCCAAACACCGACCAGTACTGATGTGTATTTTAAGGTTCATGTTTGCTCCTGCCTGACTGTTTTATTTTTATCCCTCAGTTATTGTCCTCGTGGCGTTTGTGCTGCTCCTTGGAGGCCTGTACACCATCTATATTTATGCTTACCAGCAAAAAGGAAGTTACCACACCAATGAACCCAAAAACCTGGAGTCTCCCAGCAGCTCTAGGCCACTGACCGAGACCTTGAGGAGAGAAAAAAAGAGCATTCAAGAAATTGAAGAGGAAGTCAGGAGCGGCTAACACCACGGACTCATGGGATAGTGGGTGGGAGTTTGATAAATGGGGTTGGAATGAGGGTGAGCGCACATAAACCACAGATACTTGCAGTAAATTTTCTAATTTGTTGTTTTCCTTTATTTTTCAGCGTTTTGTTTCATGTTCCTTTCCCACGTTTGAGTGGCACATGACGCCTGGTGCTCTGTTTTACACAGTTTTTGTTTTAGGGTGTTCAAGTTTTGCTGGGTTCAAAGTTAAAATCAAGCCCCGGGTTGCATGAGTAGCCAACACGACTCACGCAGTATGACAGGGTGAAATTCTGAAGTGCCTCATCTGAGCAAGCTTGATCTGGAAGCTTAAAGCTTAATCAGAGAGAGTTTAGATTGGACACTGTGTGAGGGGAAAAAAGAAACTGTTTAAACACTTGTAGGTATTCAGGCTTTTATTGATTTGATTTCTGAGCCATTTTTGACACATATTAAATGTATTAACAGCTTTCCGTATACTAACAGCTTTCCGTATACTGATTGCCAATCAAATTATACTTTGGACAATCTCACATGAGCCATTCAGTTAAATTCAGAGTGGATAAAAATACTTATCATATATGGGTGCAAAAATAATCAAACAAGGGAAAGACAACTAATGTTAATGTGCAAAAACAGCCAAGTGAAGAGAACATGCTAGCTAGCATGACATTTTCTGCTTCAAGGTGAAATATAACACGACTGTTGAAGGTATATTTGCTTTGTTGTATTACAGCCTATAATGGTGCATTACCTAGACAGGATGTAAGTGGTTCTGAACCACCATAGTGCTAATAGATAGCAGCTTCTATGGTTAAAGATGCTCAGATTTTCAAACATATTCTCAAATTTGGGGTGCTGAAAATACGAATTTGCTAATTTGACAGTAATGTACCTCAGAGTGTGACAGCTAGCAGATTGTTGGTATGAGAAAGCGTCCAAGGGAAGTCGTCGTTGTCGTCTTCCTCCGCTTATCCGGGTCGCGGGGGCAGCATCCCAACTAGGGAGCTCCAGACCGTCCTCTCCCCGGCCTTCTCCACCAGCTCCTCCGGCAGGACCCCAAGGCGTTCCCGGACCAGATTGGAGATGTAACCTCTCCAACGTGTCCTGGGTCGACCCGGGGACCTCCTGCCGGCAGGTCATGCCCGAAACACCTTCCCGGGGAGGCGTCCAGGAGGCATCCTGACCAGATGCCCAAACCACCTCAACTGGCTCCTGTCAATCCGGAGGAGCAGCGGTTCTACTCCGAGTCCCTCCCGAGCTCCTCACCCTATCTCTAAGGCTGAGCCCGGCCACCCTACAGAGGAAACTCATTTCGGCCGCTTGTATCCGCGATCTCGTTCTTTCGGTCATTACCCAAAGCTCATGACCATAGGTGAGGATTGGGACATAGATCGACCGGTAAATCGAGAGCCTGGCTTTCTGGCTCAGCTCCCTCTTCACCACGAAAGATCGGCTCAGCGTCCGCATCACTGCAGATGCCGAACCAATCCGTCTGTCGATCTCCCGATCCCTCCTACCCTCACTCGTGAACAAGACCCCGAGATACTTAAACTCCTACACTTGAGGTAGGACCTCTCTCCCGACCCGGAGTTGGCAAGCCACCCTTTTCCGGTCAAGAACCATGGTCTCAGATTTGGAGGTGCTGATCCTCATCCCAGCCGCTTCACACTCGGCCACAAATCTACCCAGCAAGAGCTGAAGGTCAGAGCTGGATGAATCTAGGAGGACCACATCATCTGCAAAAAGCAGAGACGAGATTCTCCTGCCACCAAAATTGACACACTCCACACCACGGCTGCGCCTAGAAATTCTGTCCATAAAGGTTATGAACAGAACCGGTGACAAAGGGCAGCCCTGGCGGAGTCCAACCCTCACCGGGAACAGGTCTGACTTACTACCGGCTATGCGGACCAAACTCACGCTCCTCTGGTAAAGGGACTGAATGGCCCTTAGCAGAAAGCCACCCACCCCACACTCCTGGAGCGTCCCCCACAGGGTGCCCCTGGGGACATGGTCATAAGCCTTCTCCAAATCCTCAAAACACATGTGGATTGGTTGGGCAAACTCCCATGCCCCCTCCATCACCCTTGCAAGGGTATAGAGCTGGTCCACAGTTCCACGGTCAGGACGAAAACCACATTGCTCCTCCTCAATCTGAGATTCAACTATCGATCAGACCCTCCTCTCCAGTACCTTGGAGTAGACCTTTCCAGGGAAGCTGAGGAGTGTGATCTCCCTATAGTTGGAACACACCCTCAGGTCACCCTTCTTAAAGATGGGGACCACCACCCCGGTCTGCCACTCCACAGGAACTGCCCCCGATGACCACGCAATGTTGCAGGGACGTGTCAACCACGACAGCCCTACCACATCCACAGCCTTGAGATACCCAGGGCCAATCTCATCCGCCCCCGGGGCTCCGCCGCTGTGTAGTTGTTTTACTACCTCAGTAACTTCTGCCCCCGAGATTGGACAGTCCATCCCCAGGCCTCCTGGCTCTGGTTCCTCCTCGGAATGCACATAGGTGGGATTGAGGAGCTCCTCAAAGTATTGCTTCCACCATCCAACTATAGCCCCAGTTGACGTCAGCAGCTCCCCATCCCCACTGTAAACAGTGTGAGCGAGTTGCTGCCTTCCTCTCCTGAGACACCGGACAGTTTGCCAGAACCTCTTTGGAGCCGATCGATAGTCTTTCTCCATGGCCTCACCAAACTCCTCCCACGCCCGAGATTTTGCCTCGGCAACTGCCACTGCTTCAACCCGCTTGGCTATCCGGTACCTGTCTGCTGCCTCCGGAGACCCACAGACCAGCCACGCCCTGTAGGTATCCTTCTTCAGCCTGACGGCTCCCCGAACCTCTGGTGTCCACCAGTCGGTATGGGGGTTGCCACCACGACTGGCACCGGCCACCTTGCGACCACAGCTAGCGACAGCCGCCTCAACAATCGCAGAGTGGAACAAGGCCCACTCAGAGTCAATGTCCCCCACTGCTCTCAGGATGTGGACAAAGCTCTGCCAGATGTGGGAGTTGAAGACCGTCTTAACAGGTTCTTCAAGGGAAGTAAATACTCTAATTTTACAGTCAAGCTGCCACCGGCTTGGTGCTACAGAGTGTTTGACTCAGCAAATATCCAATGACAAAATAATTTTAAAAAATCTGTCCTTCCACAATCCTTTCATCTTCCTTGTGGGACAGATATCAGGGAACAGCTGCTCCTTATGGCCATATGGAAAGCAAACATATGAACACACACACAACAAGAACAACATTTGTACAGTGGACCACAATAATGTAAATTCTTACTTCTGACACTGCTAGAATAATGTTGCTCAACACTGCAGCTGACCACATTATCATTGCTGCTGCTGCTGCTTGGTGAGCTAGCTGCTTACAGAGAAAAAATAATATTAAACACATTGTATAAGATTTCTGTCACTGGTGACACAAAATGTCCTTTAGTGTGTGTAGCAACCAAAGCCTCGAGCTATCAATCGCTGCAGCTCTACTTAACACTAAAGACCTGTTGTGTGTGTGTGTGTGTGTGTGTGTGTGTGTGTGTGTGTGTGTGTGTGTGTGTGTGAGACAAACTGCTGACGAAGAAATACATTTGCGACATGTTAGCTATGCATACGTAGAGCATGACCGCACTTAGCAGAAACATGCAATAAGCTTTAATGAGCTTCTTCCAGTCACTAACTGTGAATGTCTCTCTCTTCATTTGCATACAGGAGGTGATACCGTGAATAACGTGTTGAAAGACTTTTGATGTTTAGGGTTTTTACACTTGCTTTGAATGTAAACTCTGACTCCGTCTGAGCAGACCTGCCGATGTTTTTGTTCTCGATGAAAGAAAAGCTTTTTAGATCGCTCAGGTTAAAGGAAGCGCAGCACCTGCTCTCTGTAGACCTAACCACCTCCAGAACATGGTTGGTTTCCCTCCATTACAGATGGGCAGGACTGTGTAAAATGGTTCAGTGAGAGGATGTACAGAAACTGTAAAAACACAAAGTTGCTAATAATGTATGAACCTGTAGAGATTTCAAAACTTGCATTTTCAGGACATATTTTTGGAAATGTGATGAATGAAAGTCTAATATGGAGCAAACAGAAAGAAATCACTGTTTTGTGTGTATAGCACAGAATGTTCTATGTTTTCAAAAAAATTCAACAAACTTGATTTGCTGCCACTTAGCAAAGAAAATCACGTGCTTATGATATGAACTCATCTCACTGGATCTTTCTTATGATTTTTCAGCACAGCAGTGTCCCATTATTTATGCCTCTCATGATAATTGTGGTCCCTGGAGTTTGTGTGACTGGACTTCCCAATGTTTGTGTGTTTTATTGTTTCCTCATCAACATGCAACCATAAGATGTTAAAAGTGCAGTTGAGGCCAGTTCTTCAGTGGTATTGTGGTGCACCGACACTAGTAGAGTGAGACGTGGCTAGCCAGCAAGAAGTTTGCTCTGACAGGGTGTCTGCTACTTGAGGCTTCCTGCACTTACGTTTAACTGAACAACATACAGTATGTGTAAGATTAAACACAAAACTTTCATTATACTTTGGGCTTATTTGTTCTGTTTTACAAATATTAAAGTAGTAAACAATAAGTGAACTTTTACTCTTTCAGCATTGACAGAGGTCATAGGTCACCAGAGGGAGCAGCAGAATTAGTCTCAGCATCACCAGACAATACAAGCAAGCAGAGTTTTGTTTCTGAACATATTCAGATCTTATTTTTCTGTCGGTTTTGTAATAATTTCACTGTAAATGACCATTACTGTGTAAATCAACTCAAATCTAAACCGTCATCTGAATTAAAAGACGCTTGAAGGAAGCAGGTGTTGTGTTTGGAGGTGATGTACTGGTTCCGCAGTTGGGGTCGTAAGGCAAGTTTGAGGTAAAATAACCAGAAATAAACTTAAGATTATAGTGTGTTTTCACTATAATTTATGTACAGGGTATCTGCAGGTTTAAGGGAGCCAAATTTAAGACTTTTAAGACCTTTTTAAGGCCACTTTGACGAAATGTAAGCAATTTTTTAAAATTTCATTTAAGCTATAATTTCCAGCTAATGCCTGGAACAGGTGCTAACCATGTTGCAAATGTGGGATTAGCCATCCAGTTACCATTAAACTTGCACTTCCCCATGATGCAAGCTCCCACTAGCTTAACCAGCTAATGTGCTCATCTAAAAACAGCCCCCTTTCACAATCAACTGAATGTGTACAGTTCCGCTTACGCCAACATCATACACAAAAAATGCTGAACACTAACTAGAAATTCACAAAAATTTTATAGAAATAAAAATATCTTGTTTATTGGGTCTTTGGTAATTTAAGATCTTTGGAAACCGTATTTAAGGATTATTTGTAATTTTTAAGGATTTTTAAGGCCTTAAATTTGGAAAAGCAAATTTAAGACTTTTTAAGACTTTTTAAGGACCGGCGGATACCCTGTATGTAACAGCCTAAGATAATCTCCATAAATAGCAGTAAATACTTCAGGAGTATGCATGGATGTAAAGACTATCCTCACGCTTTGGCTCCATCCAGCACATAAGAACACAGACAGCATTAATATCATATAAAGTTAAACCTTTATTTTTATGAGCATACACTGTACACAGCAATAAACTTCATTGTGTTCAGCTCCATGAGAACTTTTATTTTGAAGGTAGTGAGCCATTTGTTTTATAACTGAACAACAGTGTGGACAATAATGTGGGTCTGAAATTATAGACATGATAAATGAATGTTTCACATGATGCGACGCCCATATTTGGTCAAACACTCATAATCATACATCACTATTGTTATAACCTTGACATGGAAACCAAGCTACATTTCACATGCAAGTTTATTTAGCATATACGTGAGGAATTATTTGGCACTTTTTAATTCGATTTTAAAGGAAGACAATTAATCTGAGACTAATTTATTTACCATTAATTTGCCTGGTAATGTGTGATAATATTCACATGATGCTAAATATTTCAGATATACACATTTCTTTAAGTACCAATAATGTAAAAAAAAAAAACAAAAAAAAAAACAATGAGTCATCAACACGTTACATTCAGTCAGTCGGTTTCTCATCGGGTTACCTGTAATTTTTTGATAATTTTTGCAAAACGCTGACGTAAATGCACATTTTTTTTAAACCCACATAGATGTGGTTGTGATGCTAGCTGCTGTACATATTCATTGAGAAACAAACCAAGCTGTCAAACCTGGACACGCTTTTTTCTGAAGACCAATCAGGGTGCAACATCATCTAGAATGCCGGGTGCATGAGAGGAGCGTCTGACTGAAGCTACTGCGGCAGCTAACGCATGAAACTGATATCCGTGTCCAAAGACAGCATATGCATTTCACTGATCAGCATGATGAATGCAGTAAAAGCTTGCATAATGACAGAGATGAGGAACAAAAGCCAGGTTGTAAGTACAGCAGCAAAGCTAAGACAAGTCCACCTCCCTCTCGATTCCGACGTACTTGAGGGCATCGGCTTGGCTGTATCTGTGGGGGAGGAACATTAAGGAGAAAATTAGTAAAATACACAACTAAAAGCCACTAAATAAACAATATGTAGTGGCTTTGTTTTCCTTTTTTTAAAATTTACTTGTAAGCTGATGGAGAGTCACAAAAAGGCCCGTGACTCTACCTGTAGTCAAAGAAGAGCTCTTCTCCTTGCAGGATAGCTCGTTTGGCGAATATTCCAATCCGGTGGTCTCCGTTAACCATCACGACTGGGACAGTAATAAACAAAACATCAGCTCACACAACTCTTTGGAAAACGCTGAATCCAAATCAAACCAAGTCACCTTTAGCGTAGCAGTTGGGATTCACAGAATGGTTCGCAAAACGGATTTTGTTACCCTTTCGAGTGGCGTCCACAACAAAATCTAAAGGGACACAACGGGATTCTGTCAACACGCTGAACCTGTTTGCCTGTGGAAAGCTATAGAAACACAAACTTACCATTGTTTAAGTTGAAAAGGAAGCTGGACATGTATTTGTCGTAGATCCTTCCACGTCGGTCTGCTTCATCCTGAGAGATCAGCTGCTCAGAAAAAAAAGAAGAGAAGAATTAACTTTGCACAAGCTCTGTGACCCATTTGAATAAAGGTCAAAGTGAACATGCCTCTCCACAGTATTCAGAGATGAATTCATTCTTCTGAACAGGCTCTTTGATGAATGTTCCCCACCCTGCTACATCTGATGGAGCCAGCAACAAGTGCTAGAAGATAAATCAGATTGTTTCCCACCAGCTCCCACCTTCCACACTCTCACCATATCAGATCGAGGAATGTTCAGACTAACCTTTTTTAGGCCTCTCTGGATGCTGCAGTTCTTACAGGAAACCACTTTGCTGTCCCAGTGGTCTGCAGCTCCGCAGGTCATGCACAGGTCGGGGTCGCACTCTCTCACGGCCAGGTAGCACGGACACTGCTTTGTGTTGCACTGAGTCTTGCATCTGCAGCCTGGGAAGCGGTTCTGGCCTGAAAACCAGTTCACAGACAGGAAGTACAAAGTTTAAATGTACACTGTAAAATAAAACATAACAGCTGGAACGTCTGAATCTAGCAGCTGCAGCATGTGAGCGACGGTAAGTGGGTGGGCTACGCTGATGGACTCATCAGTCATGAGACCTCTGCTGGCAGATATGCCCAAATGCAATTTTGAAAACTGTAACATAACACCCTCTGGGCAGATGAAGCCAAAGCTTAAGCAAAAGTGATCCGAAATCTCTTCCCAGAAGCTTCTACGTAAAAGGAAATTGTCCATAACAAGAAGTCCAGACAGCTCCGTGGTTCCTTTAAATCCCAACTCCTCCTAGCCTCTGTGGGTTTCGTGTCTGTCTTGTCGAGCTTTGTTCCGCTGGAGCAGTTTGACTCATACTGATGATGCTGCATTTCTGCCACAGAGCTTGTGACATCTCTTTGATTTCTCTCCAAGCCTTTAAAGCGCACACATGTGGAAATGAGCACAGCTTCCTGTTTGGCCCGGGCGCTCCTCTGCTACGGGAAAAGGTGTGGTAATAATGAGGAGATGGAGGAGGGGAGTAGGTGACCGAACCACAACATGAAGAAAATTTGAGCCTAAAACCTTCTTTCAGCCACATGTTTACTTCATGTTCTGCTTTGTCTGGACTGATATCTTTCCAGAGAGCTAAATAAAAAAACAACAAGTTCCTTCCACCATGTGGCCATTTCAGAAAACACTATTTTGCCGCAGAAGATGTGTCTCGTTTCAGGTGCAGCTCTGTGATAAACACCTATGCCCACGAGATGACAGCTTCTATTCTGCTGCAGAAACACATTCCAGCCTGCAGCTCTGATCCACGCCGACCCAGTAAAGAGGTCTTTTAAACGGCTTTCAGGGAATAAAATAAATGTCACAACGACCCAGAAAGAAAACAGTTGATGTGAGACAACCTGATTTCACAAGGAGCTGGAGAGAAAGGTGACACTCACACTCGTGCTCACACTGACAGAACTTCTCACAAAAATTCTGGGTCATCACACACGGGCAGGAGCTGTCACACGGGTGGTCAGGGTGGTCACATGGCTGATAGTTGTACACCTGATTGGACGAGTTATCTGGAGCAACAAAGGACAAAACCCCCCAAAACAAGACTGTGAGCTGTAATGTGTGTGCCAGTTGGCAGCTGTGATTTTTGTATAATACCTTTTTTTAGCTGGATCTTTGCCCACAATCTGAAACGGTAAACAAGGAAAAATACACATGTTTACTTAATTAGAGCCTCTCCAGATGTCTGCAGAGATGCTAAATTCTTGTCAATTATTAGGAAACAGTTCTACAAGAAACAAAAACAAAACAAAACAAACTATATATATATATATATATATATATATATATATATATATATATATGTATATATATATATATATATATATATATATATATATATATATAAAGGTCCTTCAAAAAAACAGCATATTGTGATAAAGTTCATTATTTTCTGTAATGTACTGATAAACATTAGATTTTCATATATTTCAAGCCTTTTATTGTTTCTAATATTGATGATTTTGGCATACTGCTCATGAAAACCCAAAATTCCTATCTCAAAAAATTGGCATATCATGAAAAGGTTCTCTAAACGAGCTATTAACATAATCATCTGAATCAACTAATTAACTCTAAACACCTGCAAAAGATTCCCGAGGCTTTTAAAAACTCCCAGCCTGGTTCATTACTCAAAACCGCAATTATGGGTAAGACTGCCGACCTGACTGCTGTCCAGAAGGGCATCATTGACACCCTCAAGCAAGAGGGTAAGGCCCTGTCCACACGTAGCCGGGGATCTGCCAAAACGTAGATATTTTTCTACGTTTTGGCCTGTCATCCACATGAAAACGGAGTTTTTTCACACAAAAACGGATCTTTTTAAAAACTCCGGCCAAAGTGAAGATCTGCGTTTTCTCCGTTTTGGGTGTCTGCGTGTGGACAAACAAAACCGGAGTTGTAAGGTCCGCAACGTCACTTTCCGCGACAAAAAAATGCTGACATCACGTGTGCGACCTGTGTTTACACTAGCCGACAGCATGGATGCCCTCAGAGCTACGCTCGCTTTATCAATTGTCCAAGCGCTTTTTGCTTGTTTGTTTTTGCAAGTGGAATTACTGCTCCTTGCGGAAGACCACAGACGAAGGACGAGGTTAAGAACGGGGGAAGTACTGCCGCCTACAGGTCTGGCATGTCCTTAACAACGTATTTATCCGGGTACGTGTGGACAGTTTTTTTTTTAAACGAGGTGGTGTGGATGCAAGTTTTTGGAGGGGCTGATATTCGTTTTTAAAAAAACCCAGCTACGTGTGGACTAGGCCAAAGACACAGAAAGAAATTTCTGAATAAATAGGCTGTTCCCAGAGTGCTGTATCAAGGCACCTCAGTGGGAAGTCTGTGGGAAGGAAAAAGAGTGGCAGAAAACGCTGCACAACGAGAAGAGGTGGGCCTGTGGAAGCAGTGGATTGAGTCTGGAGTAGAAACATCCAGAGCCACCGTGTACAGGCGTGTGCAGGAAATGGGCTACAGGTGCTGCATTCCCCAGGTCAAGCCACTTTTGAACCAGAAACAGCGGCAGAAGTGCCTGACCTGGGCTACAGAGAAGCAGCACTGGACTGTTGCTCAGTGGTCCAAAGTACTTTTTTCAGATGAAAGCAAATTTTGCATGTCATTCGGAAATCAAGGTGCCAGAGTCTGGAGGAAGACTGGGCAGAGGGAAATGCCAAAATGCCTGAAGTCCAGTGTCAAGTACCCACAGTCAGTGATGGTCTGGGTGCCATGTCAGCTGCTGGTGTTGGTCCACTGTGTTTTATCAAGGGCAGGGCCAATGCAGCTAGCTATCAGGAGATTTTGAAGCACTTCATGCTTCCATCTGCTGAAAAGCTTTATGGAGATGAAGATTTCACTTTTCAGCACGACCTGGCACCTGCTCACAGTGCCAAAACCACTGGTAAATGGTTTATTTACCATGGTATTACTGTGCTCAGTTGGCCTGCCAACTCTCCTGACCTGAACCCCATGGAGAATCTGTGGGATATTGTGAAGAGAAAGTTGAGAGACGCAAGACCCAACACTCTGGATGAGCTTAAGGCCGCTATCGAAGCATCCTGGGCCTCCATAACACCTCAGCAGAGCCACAGGCTGATTGCCTCCATGCCACGCCGCATTGAAGCAGTCACTTCTGCAAAAGGATTCCTGACCAAGTATTGAGTGCATAACTGAACATAATTATTAGAAGGTCGACTTTTATGTATTAAAAACACTTTTCTTTTATTGGTCAGATGAAATATGCTAATTTTTTGAGATAGGAATTTTGGGTTTTTATGAGCTGTACGCCAAAATCATCAATATTAGAAACAATAAAAGGCTTGAACTACTTCAGCTGTGTGTAATGAATCTAATATATATGAAAGTCTAATGTTTATCAGTACATTACAGAAAATACTGAACTTTATCACAATATGCAAAAAATTTTTGAAGGACCTATATATATATATATATATATATATATATATATATATATATATATATATATATATATATATATATATATATATATATATATCAAACAGCCTAGCCTCATCCACTGAAGAGAGCTAGCTTATATTTTTGATTTGTTGACAAATGACAGTTTTTAAATTTTTGGTTAAATGATGTGTATGATCTCTGGAGCAGAGTAACCCAGGTCAGATTATATCACACAAATAATCCAACAGCCTGTTTGGTGTTTACTAAGCCCACTTGGCTGGAATGGAAATTCAAGTTGGCTCCAAAGGTCAGTGAGTAGTGGATGAGCATCAAATGACTCCAGGCTGGGATCTGTCCAGTGGTTCACTCACAAGCTCAAGCAAACACATCGTTTCTACCGTTTCCATGCTGGGTGATAAAAGTCAGGATCTTGCCTGTGTTTTCTTTTCTTCTTTTGTGGCGAGATGCCTCCATCTTCCAAAGGGACGCGATGAATCAGAACCTCTTTTACAGCAAACTCGTACACCTGAGAGAGACATTACAAAAAAACATTGTTCAACTAACCGGTTGTGTAAAGCAACAACAAGGGGGCCACTGTTGCAGTTATGTTGTGCAATATCATGCAAGCTGCTATAAAAAAGTCTTCCCAAACATCCTGCCCCAGTCTATCTCCTGTCCAAGCTATGGTGAGGAAGCCAGACACAAGAGTGCATCTGTGTGGAGGGACACACACACACACACACACACACACACACACACACACACACGCGCGCGCACACACACACCCACACACACGCACACACACACACACACACACACACACACACACACATTCTTCTGGGACTGTTAAGGCCAGATGTTAACAACTGTGAATTTGGACAGTCTAGCCTTTAATAATAGGCCCACCCCTGTTCTGAGCACTCTTTGAATTTTGACAGTCTTTGTCGCGGCGCTGTGACGTCACTGGTCTTAAATTATGACCTCATGAGCACGCGACCCCTGAATTTGGACACAGCCATAGACTGCAGTTGCAAAAGAGACAATGAGTAGTTTTTACCATGAATCTCTGGAAATATCCATCAAAATGTTGTTGAAAAGAAATTAATGTATGCAGATTTGTTGAAAAATATTGGAAGCTTTGTAACATAAACCCAATAAAAAATCGGGTCTAAAATAAACAGGTCTAAGTCATTGGGCGACGTCCTATTAGATGTCATGTTTCTTCCTATGGGAGCCCGTGAGGACAAAATGCAGTTACTGATTTGTAAGAAACAGTTGGAAAACCTTTACCATTCGTAAATGTTGTTGTTTTACACATTTACCTCTTCGCTCTTTCCCTGTGATGAAAGGCAGTCTGGTGTGCTTGTCATTTTGCTGGAGGTTGCACTCCCAGGGATTTTGACCCTAATGGCCATCCGTTGGTAAAGTCTTACTCAAATACAAAAATACCTCTTGCCAGGGAAAATACACATTGTCCCTTTAATATTTGGTAGAACGGCGTATGCTTGTGCACTTATTTGTATAATATTATAAATGAATTTATCTGTACATTTGATAACTGAGTTTATCTGAAAAGCTGCTGATTTGGAGCGGGAAAATTAATGATCGGTTTGGAATTGGAACTGTTCATTTGAATACCTAAAATGGGACCAAGGAGGGACATCTTCTTCCAAAACACCACACCAGAAACTGTTTTCACCAGCTGCCTCTGCTGGACTGACACCAAACGGGGACTTTCTGAACACTTGCATCATGAGTAAATATGAGAAATGTAGCATCTGGTAAGACTCCCTGTTTACGGTGCCACATGCCAGACTCTCTCGGTCCAGACACACGTTCATTATCTACGTCATAAAACCACAAGCCCAACACGCATCTGTTGTTACACTAGCCCTGAATGACACAAACCCAGCAGAGAACATTTGCACAATCATGCCTCCTGCGTTGATTCAAAACAACTATGATTCAGTTTAAGAGCATCATACGTAGTTTAGGGATTAAAAGTGAAGAAATGAACTAACTGTTTGCAGACAAACAGGCTCGTCTCAGCCACAAAGATGGAAACAAGGATGTCTTCAGATACAGATCACAGGATGGGGACGGCTCTTGGCTACTTACGCACCAACTTTCAGCTGAATAGCTGTAAAAAATGACTGACTTAAGCCGTTTTTCTTAATGTTTATGTTGATAATCTGTGGCAGCAATACATAATTGGGTACACTCTAGAAGAAACACATCTAATTATTACATTCTGAGACTTTCATACAAATCTGTTAAGTGGTTTTTAGGGTAGTTTGTTGACAAGCGTTCTAAAAAGAATCTTTCCCATGATAAATTAGTTTTTTTAGTAATATATAGCAATATGTAAAACCACTTCTCTCGAAATAGTGCTTAGTATGGGTAGACTGGTCGGCCAGTACATCGGGCCGATATTTAACATTTATATATCGGCATTGGCTGATGTGAATCCTTAGTAAAGCGATTTAGAGTCAGGCACATCCCCGGGCAGCCTGGAGCTGTTTCAGAATCTTATTTAAATGAATATTTACATTCCTCAATAACAACTGAATTATAAATGCTCTAAAGCTATTTTCAACTAAAATTAACCAGTTTTGAATATTTAATACTTGGTCAGTTTATTGATTTGTTTGATTAACTTTATTAAGATGTCTGATTTTAACACTGAACAGTGCGCAAAATTAAGATTTGACAATTGGATAAATTGAAAGCATACAAACTATTTCAGCTTCAGAAATTTTGTGCACCAACTGATGTTATCAGGGATATTTTAGCAAGCTAATAACGTGGAAAACGTCTAGTATTGGCCACAAAAATTGGCAGTACACACCGGCATCGGGACTGACAATAGAAAAAACGATATTGGTCGACCTCTAGTTATAGTTCTCTGAAATACTCCTGGTTTCATTTTATTTTCTACATATTTATCGCGGTTGAGCAGATGTGAAATGCATAGAGATGACATTTTGGAGTTAGGAGTCAGAAGTTAGTTTTAAAAGTGAAACTATCCCCACCTCTTTGCAGTTTTTTGTGCCGATGAGGCGGGCGATGGAGCAGAAGTTGTTGAAGTATGTGCCGTGCAGCACCCTGAACAGCGACTCCTCCGCGCCGCTCCACTGGACCACACCGCATGCCTGCTGCTCCCCGTCATCCTCCTCTGGACGCAGCTTGGTGGGAGTCTGACAGCGGGAATTCCCCTCTATATCACACAAAAACACCGTAGTAGTACTGACCCACTATTTTTGGTGGGGACTTGATGAATTTATGTGCACAAGCAAAGACTTTTCCGTTTTCTTTCCAAAGCCTTGACAGCTTTCATCTGCTCTCAAACGTCCTCAGACTAACACTGGCATTTCTAAATATCCTTTGTTTTATATGCATGTACACAAACAATTGCATTTGGACTTCTATTTTAGTTATTCAAAATTGATGCTTCTTTAAATCTATGAGTCACATCATCAGAGCCAAATGTTGCCTGGCAACAGGCTGAATGGAGATCTGCTGTGGCCACAAGCTCTGGCTCTTTATGCTCTTTAATAATCTGCTCCACAAGCTGTTTTTTCCACAGTCACAAAAAATGTGAGAAAGTCTGCTGAGTCACTGGCCGATCACCAGGAGTTTCCAAAACCCACTTTCCGCAAGGCCTTAACGGAAACCTGTAGAAAGAGCCAGAGGGGTTTACTGCAATGGCCCTCTCGCTGCTCTGCATGTCTGCAAAAGTTATAAAGGAAGAGGAAAAACGAGCTGAAGGAGGAGGATGGAAGACCGCGTTTTTACAGAGGCTGAATCACAAAATAATAATGTTTGGTTTATTTTGCTTGGCAAGAGACGGCTCATATTGGAAGACGTAAAAAGAGAGAAAAGCAGGATATGACTGGAAAGCTGTCATCTCACGCCAAATTTTCCCTTTCAGAATGAGCGCAGTTAGGCCAGAGAGCGTTTCAGAATGGAGGAAAACAGGGGATGTTTTGGTAAATGATATGTTTCTTCACTGGCTCAGAGTCACAGAAATGCATGAAAACAAGCTGTACTTTCTGAACCCAAGGAGCAGATTCCCCAAACACACGAGCTGATTAGATAGCTCTGTCTTTTCCTGTCATGAATACAGTTTCTAACATGTTGGAGATAGTTCTGCTTTTAAAAAAACATCTTTCCCTACCTGAGGAGGAAGTGGTTTCATGGTCACTGTCCCCATCCTTGCTTTCCTCGGCAGACCCAGCAGGTCCGGTACAACTGGAGCTGGTGGGACGCTGCTGCCTCTGTCGCCTCCGAGATCTCCGCGAGCGCAGCATGTTCTGATCCAAAAACTCTTTGGCCCCTTTCTTCACAGGAAGGGAGAAACACAAAAGCACTCTTAGAGCACAGAAACGGCAGGTCGATCGAGGAATCTTGTTTTATCAGACCTGCAACAGGAAGCAGTTGTCCCCACACGGCTCGGTCTCCATGCGGATCTCCTTGCTTTTCCTCTTGTAAACATTGGGTGTTGCATGGAAAGCTTAACCAACAGAGACAAGCACAATCTCAACACCGGCTTCACCTGCGCTCGTTAATGAAGCTTTGATAATCAGAGTGCACACTGATAAGAGAACTACAAAAATGGAGTCATTACGGTGGAGGAAACAGTCGTATTTGAAGCAACGTCTGCAGAAGAGTGTGTGGAAAGAGTGCAGCGACTGCTCCCTCTGCACAGACTTTGCAAAAGGTCCATCTAGGTTTGGAGTGCAGAGGGGGGGCAGCTTCACTGGACTTGGGGGATCCAGCAAATCCTTGTATCTGTGGAGGAAGTGGAAAGAAAAACGTGTAATGTGGTTTCTTTACTCAGTGGCATTCATATGTTTGTGTGAGAGTTATGCAAATCTGTGTCTTTAATGCAAATCTGTGTCTTTAATGCAAATCTGTGTCTTTAAGCTCTTTCAGATGCTGACGCAATTACCCCTTTGAGTCAGAAAGCCTGAGAGGAAGCTGCCATTATTGCTTTACCCCCCTGACTGCTGGCATCTCCATGGTGAACACCAAGCAACAGGCTACCAGCATGGTGCGCATAGATCTCTCAATTGACAGGACTTTTCTTACTTTTCCTTCAGCTCCTCCGTGGTGCCTTTGTAGGGAAACATGGAGGCAATAGCTGTGAATATCTTATCGCTGGGAATCCTCTTGCTGCTGGACAAATCCTTCACTTTTGGACACACATTAAAAGATCCGTTACACAGACAAATAGCACTTGTGCACACATCTGGTTTTGATCACAAATACAGATGAAGCTATTTTTTCTTTTTAAACATTTTGCAATAGTGCCGCTTTCTCAATCCTCAAGGCCAGATAGAGATAACAACATGTTATAAAAGCAGCTGGCAGGGGAAATCAATTAGTTGAAAGGTGTAGTTGTCTGTTTTTATAGATTTCTAAGATGCATTTGAAATGCAGTGGCTGAGTGATCGCGCTAAAGGCTGCATACAGTTCACTTTCCAACAAATCCGCGTACAGGAGAGTTTCGTAATTTGAGTCAGGTCAGATCAGTGTGGTGAACAAACAAGTTGCCTTGAAAACAAAGCACACAGAGGAACAAGGGCAGCTTTAAAGCAACAATGCCAGTTCCTGCGCTGCTATGGCGGGGCGATCTTGTGGCAGCTGCACTGTGAAATAAAAAGAACAGTACGTGCCTTGTTCACTCTGACGTACTCTAAAACTCACCCTCTGCAGCACTTCTCTTCTTTCTCCTGGTTAATACTCCAGCTTTATTCTCCTCCGAACCCTCCAATGAGCTCCTCCTCATCATCCTCTCTTCCTCTTTCTTGGCTGTAACTTCCACCGCTGCGGCTCCCTCGTCTTCATCCTCATCCTGGTCAGAATACTGGCTCAAGGCATCCACCAGCTCTTTAAAGATCTCGTCACTAATGAACCCCCCTTCTGAAATCCAAAGAACAGGTTAAAAAAACCTGTTAAATTACCTCTTTAATATGTGACCATTAGATTCTCAAAAGAGTTTAGGTAAGGTCCCACCCATCCATTCATCTATTACCTGAACCCACTTGTCCATACAGGGTTGTGTGTGTGTGTGTGTGTGTGTGGGGGGGGGGGGGGGGGGGGGGGGCTATCTCCAGCAAACGGGCAAACAGGTGGGGTACACAGAGAGATTGCCAGTCCATCGCAAGGCAACACAGAGACTCTCATCGATGCACACACACTCACACCTACGGACAATCTAGACAGACCAAATAACCTGACAGGCATGTGTTTGGACTGTTACCCCGGCTTTCCACCTGAGCCGTCAGCAGCACGTCACTGCAGCAGCACGTCTTGGCCCTTCCCACGAGATGCGAAGCAGCAGGGGAGCAGCTGTCACCGACAGAGCACGAAGTCACACGAGTGACTTCGTCAGTAAACACAACAACAAGCAGGAGAAAATTACAACATGGCTCCAAAAGTTTTGTGTTTTATGTTCTGTCCGTTTTATAATCGCCAATACGGACCTGAAAAACAAAGGAGACCGCTAGCTAGGTGATAACTTCTCACGGGGACGCACATTTAGTAACTTTTTTTAAAAGTAAAGCAACCGGAAGGCAGTACGTTTCTTTATTCTGAAAATCTCGGGAGCTTCTCTCCATTTCCGCGTCCGATTTCCTGTCTTTCCTTCCCCAAAAATGTCGAACTTGACCCGTTTCAGAGGCGTCGCGCGTAGAAAATAGAACCGGCGCGAAAAGGCCGCGACATGCTGCTCCTGAGACGCGGCCGACTCGCGCTGCTGACGGCTCCAGTGGAAAAGGTTCTGTTGACCACAGCGGTTCCTATCAGCAACTATGACGTGCTGCTGATGGCTCCTGTGGAAAGCCGGAGTCAGAGGAAGCCGGAGTACCTGGAGAGAACCCAAGCATGCACAGGGACTGCAACAGCGCTAACCACGCTAACCACTTATTTCAGAGCTTCTTTTTAACCATTAGCATTATTTGTTGTTTTGTTCATAATTTGGAGATTTCTTTATATTATGATTAGGGCTGCACAATATATTGTAAATATATCGTTATCGCGACATCAGCATGCACAATATGCATATCAAAAAGAACAGATAAATATCGCAATGAATGGTCAGCTCAAATGTTTGCTACACATAATGCATTCTTTGGTGTGTTCTTGTTGTGTTGAAGTTCTAATTCCATCTTTTAGCTCTTTTTAAAACACAGAAAGGTTTTATTTACCTGCAATGTTTCGTTTGCGGCTGCAAAAAAGTGAAACATAATGCATTCTGTCAATCAAACAGAAGCATGATGTTTTTTTAACAAATCAATTAGAGCTCTTCACCCATTTGGCCAATCGGGTGGGTTCGCATAGGTTAGATGCCCGCCCCTGAGGTGGACGGCACTTCATTTTGATGGTTAGCAAACACCTGAGTTAGCTTTGTTCAGCTCTTTTTGCTGATTCAGCTGTTCCCGGGATCCACTGATTGCCTTTTCTTGTTCATTTTCTTTTCCCCTTTCCTCACATCTTTTGCTTTTCTCATTTTTATTCTTTTTTTATTTCTTTGTTTTTGATTATTTTTGTTCCTGAGTTAAGTTTTTATTTATCGCAAGTAATATCGTCATCGCAATATTAATCATTGTTATCAAATATCGCAGGTTTTCCTAATATCGTGCAGCCCTATTTATGATCTAACATGCTCATTCTTGAAAAAAATATATATATTTGGCCAAAATGAAGAATTAAAAAATTACTTACTGTCATCACGAAACCCTGCAAATTGATATCTTAATCTAAATTATGTTGTGCAAAATCTTGACTTTAAAGTCTGACTTGTAAAAGTATGTAGGGGGTTTTACATGCAGCACATACCTCTGTCGCCATGGACACCATCATAGTTGTCAATGAGCTCCTCCAGGAAGGCCTCATCCTGTTCAAGGACCTCGTCACCCATGTAGGGAATGTTGTGAAGGAACGTCTCATCCTCCACCTAAAACACAAACCTCTGTAAACACAGTCATGGTATTTCCTGAGACTCAACCCGACACTACAACCAAAGAGTTTAAGAACATAAAAAAAACTAGTAAAGACAGCTAAGTTCCCAGACATGACAATTTAACAGATGATTTAAAAATGAAAATAAAAGTAAAAATGTTTTAGGATTGATATGAATAATTACTGTAGAATTTACAGGAGGTTGTGAACTGGTGGTGTGATTTCTTACACTTAGATTGATGGAACAAGATTTTAACCAACAAAGTCAGAATCAGGTTGATGTTCTAATGGGTTCTAATTTGATATCAGGTGACTTGAACAGACTAAAAAATATTCTATTATGTGAACATGAACTGTGTACAGCGGTGGCTCATCCATAGGGGGTGTTAAGAGTTCCACCCTGGAATCAATGGCGGGAGCCTAAGTCTCCTCCCTTTCCGGTCGGCTCATGGGTCCCCAGAAGAACGAAAAAATGAATGCAGGTCAACGGGGCTAAAAACGTTGTTTTCTAATCTGCTTTGCCTTACGCCCTGGATCGCACATATATTGTAATGCAATTTAAATGAAAAGTAATGATGGGTGTTTCGACAACGCCAGTCACGTACTTTGAGATTTCTCAGCTTGTAAGAGTTCGTATTTAGCATGACTACAAATCAGACATATCACATATGTGACGTCACCACAGAATCTCCTCTCCCCTAAAGTAGCTGCTACTCACCACATGGCCAGATTTATGGGAGGATTTCAAGTTCACTAAACTTACAGCCATTTCCTTCTGTTTTTCTCCGTGTCTGGTTTGGTGATGTCACTTTCGTGAAGCACATTTGTAGTCCTGGACTTGTTTTCACAAAAAACCTAAAATATTGTGCCCCAAACCCCCCCCCCCCCCCCCCCCCCGTTCGAAAATAAGCCCCCTCTGGGCCTCAAAATCCTGGCACGATCGATGATGCAATGCTCCCTGTCTCAATTCTGCAATTTTTTGCACACTTGTGTACCACACACTCAAAGCCTTACTGCGCACTTTCTCCAAGAGCACTTTGCTGAAGACTGCAGAGCGAGTATTGGGAATGGGTCCAAGCTGCGTTTAAGTATGATGTCTTTAACAGCACCCCTGCTACAGGGAATAGCTAGCTAGCATGCTAGAGGGTGTTGGACTTTCTTTTCCCTCTTACTCCCTTATTCACATGAACTCACTGTTGATTCATATAGATAAAGCTGAAATAATCCATTTAGCTATTGCGGTAAAATCTTTATTTGGTCTAATTTTTACGTGATTATAAGGTTCAAAACAGGATTTCTAATTCCTGTCATGTTAGTGCCATCTAAGGGTGGAACAGAGTATTGCACTTCTAGGTGGGCACATTGGCTGGCTGTTCAAGAATGACACTTCAAGCTGGAAAACAATCTGAAGTTAAAAAAAAAGTGAACAAGGAATGAAAAGGACCTTAATGGCTGCAGTTGTTACTTTGTTCAGTAGAACGGTGTGCACAGCATGCTTGTTTACACAACTTTAGTATTATTATTGCCTAATTGATCGGTTTGGTAACTGACTTCATCTGTAAATCTGCTTGTTTGGAGAAGGGAAACCTTTTCAGTCATGGCTCCACCCACCAATAATTCCCCAGCCTCCACTGGTGTTTTATAGATTGTGTTTTTCTGTTATTGTAATGCTCTCATCGCTTTGAAGTTGTCACAGAAAGCATTTTGCTGTGTTACATAACAACAATTGTGTTCTTCTTGATTCATTTTCTTTTATTAAAAATGTGTACCGTGAAGCCATACTGACATTTGTGCATCTCTTACAATTTATCATATCATACCATGAAGTTGTGCTGCAGAGGCGACCAGGAGTACATGAAGGGGATCCCCGCCACCGTTGACAGTGGTTTCATGGGAACGGCTTGAGATTTAAACCCTGGGAAGCCAAACTCTACTGAACACATCTGAAAAGGAACCAGAAGAGACCTCAGACAACTCTAAGCATAACCAGGCAGTTTTCTGATTCTATAAAGGTCTTCATTTAAGATGATTTTGAAAAGAGAAAACACCTTTTTATTGGCCAGAGCTCCACTAAACGTTGATATGGGGACGGACTGAATCCTCAGCTTGGACCACTCTGTGTTCAGCAGATTTGTCTGTTGCTCAATCTTTTGTCTGTTGGACATGAACAAGGTCTGAAAACAAAGCAAAGTCACACAAAAAGTGGATCAACGTAAAAAAATACAGATGTGGATGTATACAATAATCCATCATTCTGACTTGACCCACCTTCACCTCGTCGACTTTTTTAAGGCGTTTCAGCTGGCGAAGGCGCATATACTCAGACTTTACCCTTCGTCTCCACTCCAAAAGGCTGCGGGAAAGGGTAAACGAGCAAGGCGGAGGCCTTGGGGTTGATGGGACAGCAGCAGAGGCAGGAGCCAGGGCTACTGTAGCCATTTCATCCATGACTCCTTAAAAACAAAAGCAAGAATTTTAGAAACCATCTCCAATTCAACGTTACATTCTTTTAACTAAAAACTTTCAGGCAAAAGATTTACTGTCATATAAACCGTCATTCTGTGTAAAAGATTCACCCCATAGTTGTTATTGTGTGTTACTCGGGGATAAACGTATTCTATAACTTGTCGTAATTACACAATTTGTGCTTTGGGTGCTATTTACGCCACTTCCTGTTCATTTAAAATGTCAATTTAGAGAAAGCCTCCATTAGAATCCATCAGATTCACAAATGACCAACATTTTTCCCAGCATCCATTCTCCATTTAAACAGATTTCCTCCTGAGTAAAACGACTGCTGTTCCATAATCAAACAATATGAGTGCTTATTACAGTAAATGTATTTATGGATCATTTTAAAGCAGAAGTTGCAGATTAAAGATGAAAGTGTCTTAGGTATTTTTGATCTGTATTTTTCCTCTGGAAAAGATTTTAGCCATTAAATAAAAAAAGTCTAACTCCCATTGAGCCCTCTACTAATGCAATTTGAGAGGGTATTATTGGTCAATCTCCCCCTTTAAAAAACACTTCCCCATTTATCCTGCGTACTGTGAGAAACAGCGCCCCCCTCTGTCGGCAAAACAAAACTGACAGGGAAGGAAGAAAACACGCATCGAAGGGGTTCCTCGAAGCGCGCGAGCTTTTCTGCCCTGATTATATTTCCATAATGGTTTGATAATAAAATCGGCGGACAAATAAAGTGTTAATATGAGTTTCTTAATAAATAATGACGCAAATCCTCGGGACAGGGTGTCCACTCTGCTCTGGAGTGGGCGTGCCTCGACAGAGCAGAAAAGTGCGTAGTACTCTTTTTTTTGTGTTTCACAATCATCTTAGTGAACATTAGCTGAAATATCTGCGTTAAAATCCGACCACAAACCAGCACGATTTTAAAACGGAGCTCGGAAATCTGTCAAAGACCTTTTTATTTTTAAATCTAGGCATCGACGCGTGCACGCCTCAGACATGCGTCCTGCAGCTACACATCACCCATTTTAATGCACAAGACTTTAAAAACGTGCGCACCGTGCTCCACAATGACGGTGTGCGCGTCCACAGCCATGCATCCAAGTGTCGCAGTTATTACATACCTTTAAATCCACGTCCTGGGTCTCAGGTGCGATAATGTGGCCCGCAATGCGATCGAGTCCTTTTAAAAAAAAAATAGTAATTTACTTCTGTAGAGAGATCCAGGGGAATTTTAGGGCTGTCTCTGCTGTGGATCTGACGCAAATCTCGTTTCCACGCGAGTGGATGTCAGAGAAATCCCCACGTTCTCCGCGGGCATGGTGGAGCTGGAGCGGCTTACAAATAGCTGCTGCGCACTTGGGTGAAGCAGCCGGAGCAGCAGGGTGACGTCTTTATTATACAGCCTTTCCGAGCAGAGGAGCGAGGATTTATGGGGATTCTGCGTCCTGGGGATAAAAAACAGCGTAGAGCAGCCTCAGTACAGGCTGCCATCACACACACACACGCACACACGCGCACACACGCACACCACTATAATTTTACTACACCGATACAAAATTATGGACGTTTACTTTGAAAAAAGCCGTATAAAAACGAGATTATTTTGCGCATAAGACAGTAAAATGTCGCGTATTTTCTCACAGTGCTAAATAATCTTACTGTTTATTAATTTACAAAATATAAATAAAAGGGAGAGAAATATTTGGAAAGCAGCTTACAGTTTCCCAACATTCCGGTGGTCTTGTGTTTGCAGGAAACCAGAAGAGGTGCTGTTCCTCTCTCGTCCTGTAGGAGGAGCCCAACACATTTTATCCTTTGTTTTGACCCAAAGCAAAAAGAGAGTGAGCTGAATGCAGATGCTGCTGTTGATGGCATCACTCATCCTGCTGGTTAGAATGTGCAGATTGTCTACTGGACCTGAGTCTGGTTAGGATTAGGGTTGGGCAGAAGGTAATATGTTGCAGCCGCAGCAGCATGCCTGAATAGTTTTATTGAAACTAATCGAACACATGCCGAAAAAATAGTGGGGAAAGAACTGGAAGGCACAGAATCATGTGGCAGGGGCTAGGAACACATGATCTGGATATACTGGCGAGGTTGTTGAGTAAGGACCAGGTGATAACAGAATGGTGGATGCAGCTTCTGAGACTGATGTGGTTAGATCTGCTTTAAAATGATCAACAGCAGCCTCTCTTATTAGAGCAGCAATAGAAGCAAAACAAAGAACACAATGATGGACCCCTGTCCTTCCTACTCATCGTTCACACTCGTTTCTTCGGATAAAAGATTAAAAATGGCCTGTTTGATATAGCACCTTCTAGAATCGGGGTACCCCCAAGGCGCTTTACAACACAATCATTCACTCATTCACACACACATTCACACCCTGGTGGGGATGAGCTACATTGTAGCCACAGCTGCCCTGGGGCGCTGACTAAGTTGCCTTGTTGCCCTGTCAAGACTGAGAAACAGCTTCTTCCCTCATACTGTAGAACTAATTATCTGTCCCTTACACTGCCTCCACGTTTTTGTGATTGTAATATGATTTAAATGAATGACTTTAGGTTATTTTTTGTTTTAGGTTGGCCTGGGTAACAGTTCTGATTCACGTACCTATGCTGAATGACAAATTAATACTTTTTTCCCCACTGACAAACACTTACATTTATACACTGATACATTAAACGTGTTCAATTTTTTAGTTTTTTAAAAAGACATTTTAAGAAGAAGAAGAAGAAGAAAATATCATTTCTATTGCGCCTCTCAAGATAAAAATCACGAGGCGCTTCACAAAAACAAAAAATGTAAAGACAGACATAAAAAATTTTTTAGAAAATGATTAAAAATATATTTCAAATGAGCAAAAAATAGACAATTGTGATTAAAAAATGTAAAGAGAGAGAGTGACTAGGAAAGAGGGAAATCAGTGGATCCGGAGGAAGATGGAATAGGTGGGGAGAGCAGAATAAAGAGAGAGTGGTGAAGAAGGTCATACAAAAGCCAGCTTGAACAAGTGAGTCTTCAGCTGCTTTTTAAAGGAGACCACTGAGTCCACTGATCTCAGGCTCAGGGGGAGAGAGTTCCAGAGTCTGGGGGCCACAGCAGCAAATGATCTGTCACCTTTGGTCTTTAGCCTGGTGCTGCACAACCAGTAGGCTTTGATCACTGGACCTCAGGGACCTGCTGGGGGTGTAGGGCTTGAGAAGATCACCAATGTAAGATGGTGCTAGTCCAGGTAAGGCCCTATAGACCAGAACCAGGATCTTGAAATAAACCCTGAAGTTGACTGGCAGCCAGTGAAGCTGGAGGAGAAGCGGGGTGATGTGGGTGTGTTTGGAGGACTTGGTCAGAAGCCAAGCACAGGCATTCTGGACCACCTGTAGACGGTTCAGGGAGGTTCTGCTCAGACACGTGAAAAGAGAGTTACAGTAGTCTAAGCGTGAGGAGATGAAGGTGTGGAGAACAGTCTCAAGAGTGGGACAGAATGGGACTCAGCTTAGCATTCCTGGAGAAGTTTTTCCAGACGCCAAGAAAAATTAAATTTTGCACGGTGGTTGGAGAGGAAAGCACAAGCCAACCAGAAGAGCACGAAGAGCTACAGAAAGTAACATATCTGATAAACCTCGTCCAGACCGCAGAGGCAAGTCATCAAACCCAACATAGATATCCTCATCTATCTACTATGGCACTGACAAGCCTACATCTGTCATGGGCTGTTTTTATTCTCACCATGTTTCTGCAGGTGGGCGTGTCTGGAGAGCAGGAGCAACGGCCAGCTGCAGCTCATCTCCAATCATCCTCCTGGGTGTATAGAAGAAGAAGAAGAAGAAGAGGAAGAGGAAGAAGAAGAGGAAGAAGAATTATTTTGCCGGATGATTACTCAACCTGGGTAGTTCGAGCCAGATTAAAAATTTATTGTCAAGCTAAGATTAAGACTTAGACTAAGAAATGTTTTTGTGAAGCAGATTTCTAACAGACTGGGACCAACTTTAATCCTTCCTCTTATCCCTTCAAGGAACCATCTCCTCCAGCCATCTCCAAGAACTTCTCATCAGCTCCACTTAATGCAGCTCCATCTCCTGGCTGTACGCTCTCCACCACACCCCTACCGCCTAACCCTTTTAAACTCACCACACAGGAACTCTGGATCTCGTCTTCATCAAGACCCCTTTGCAACCCATCTTCATAAGACCAACCAGTGCTCCTTCGCACGCCCTCTAGTCACCTCCTTACAGTAAGCCTAGACCTTCAGTTATCCATCCCATCATCTCTCACGGATATTAACCTTTTGTCTCTCCTTTAGAACATCCTGGTGTTGCAAGTCCGAGCAATCGGTCAAGGCTTAGAAACAGTGGTCAGAGACAAGGGTCACACAAGGGTCAAGAGGACAATAGTTCAGGACTTGCTGGTGAGGACAGAACTAGGCAAAGGGTCAAAAGACAAACTGTCTTCTCTGGATCCACCCATGGACACACCCCTGGGCCCGCCCCTAACTCCACCTCTGGCGGGAAAAGAAGGACTGGCATGGAGTGAGGAAAGTCCAACTGGACCCAGAAGCTCTCAGGAATGCTGGAGGAAGATCTACAATTTGCTACCAACATGAAGATTTATGACCTGTGCTCTCATTCCAGGAGTGCAGAATGTAACTTTTGTGCCCTCATGTGAATACTGCATGTATTGAAAATGATACTAAATGTCTTATGTAGAGCTAAAAAAGTGTATCTGGTAAATGACCCCTTGACCTAAACTGTCAGGAGAGAATGACTTGTGACTCTTACATTGTTTAGAGCAGTCTCAGAAATGATATAAAAGGATGCAGCTCAGATCGAGCGGGGCTTCGTTCTTGGGGAGATTCTGAGAAGACAAGAGCTAGTGTAAACTAACTCTTATTTAATCATTTTGAACTAATTCCTCCGTGGGGGATAGCAGTTGTTTTTCACTTTACCCAATTTTTGTATTTTGATTTTGTAATAAACCTTTTTTGAAAAAGAAACATAATCCTGATTCTTTCAGGTTTTCTCTAAAGCTTCACGTTTGGGGCCCTGACCATAATTGCACAGAGGTAAGCATGTCGAAGATCGGTCTCTGAATTATCAGGACTTACTTTACAGTTTATAACAGAATAATATAAAGAAACCTTAAGATAAGGGAAGTTTTAACTTCCCCCTCCTTGCGAGTAACGAGTTGTCTTAAGGGCGATAAAAGCAAAATATTCGAGGTTATTTTGGCTCTGATTGCAGGTTGAAAAAGTCTCTAATCAGCTGGAAGGTTGGATTAATAAATAAATTGATAAACTTATGATAGCCTGATCAACTAGCATAAATCATTTTATAGTTACCAACCTCCCACATAAGCTGTTAGAGGCGCAATTAATTCCGGGTAATCCAAACAATTGCTGAGAGGCTTGGCTTGCCTCCAGACTTCTCTCTAGTATCTTAACCAAAAGGTAACGAGTTTAAAAGAAGTGTAGTACTCTGGGGCTGGCTATTCGTGCAAGTCATTTCACCTTTAAAATAAAAGACAAGATTCTAATTAGGTAGTCCAAACCCGGATCTAGTACAATTATACTCGTCGATACACCCCCGAACCCTGATGGATGCACCGTCTCATAAGTTCTAACGGAACTGGGTTTTAAAGGAACCGGTAAATGGGACGGGCACGCGACACTGGTACTTCCTGCATCAGTTTGAGCAGCGCTTTGAGTTCTCCATTCTAAAATAAATTATTTACTTTCTTGCCTCCCTGTTTCCGCCTCTGATTCTGCATGTCGTGGGTCAAAAGAATACCACAGAACATGACAACATCACCATACCACTCCAATCCCCACTGGAAATAAAGAGCCTACGAAAGGGAAGACAAGAGAGAAATTCAAGCCTTACTGCCCCTTTTGTAGCCGTACAGAACATTATTTGAGTTCCTGCTCCGACTTCAGTAAGCTGAGCACTACACAGATTGTCACATGGGTTAATGACGATAAGAGATGCTGGAGATGTGGTCGAAGTCATCAGCCTGACAGTTGAAATATGAAGAAAGCTTGCGCCACTTGTGGAGAACAACACCTGCAGATTCTACATGAAGCAGCCTCCAGCTCAAACAAGAGTATCCTGACACTGAGTACAGCTTCCAGTATGGTGTATCTGGACCAGGCCACCCATTCAGGCCGAGTTATGCTTAAAGTTGTCCCAGTTACCCTCCACAGTAATGGACGATCTCTGTCCACCTACGCCATTCTTGACGATGAATTTTAAGGTTCTTCAAATGGTTTTTAAGTGTCGTAACAGTCTTGGGCCTTATCTCTCAGAACTGTTTTTACCATATGAACCCTCACGGCCTCTGCGTGCCTCTGGCAGGCGTCTCCTGGTCATGCCTAAAATCAGGACACACACTCAATGCGAGGCGTCCTTCCAGTTTTACGGCCCTCGCCTCTGGAACGATCTGCCGGAGGACCTCGGGGCCGCAGAGAACGTTCATGTTTTTAAGTCCAGGCTCAAGACCCATCTATTTAGGTTAGCTTTTATCTAATTATTTATTATAGTTTGATTTCTTGTTTACGTGATTATATTTTATTGCTTGCTTTGCATGTTTTATATGATTATATTTTAGCATTGTTCTATTATTTAATATTATAATTTTACTGTCTATGATTCTATTTGTTACTTATTTTCTTACTTTTGACATTAATATTAGCTCTTTTATTTTCATATTTTACTAATTTTAATCCAGTGTTTTCTCTGTAGGGGCCCTCTGCCACAGGGGCGGTGGTTGACTGTTGCTTCCTGGGCGCTCTATAGGTGGTGTTTAAGAGGAGGTGGGGGTCCATGCTCCCCCTCCTCTGAGCGCTCTGACTTAGTGTGGAAGACCTGATGCTGCCGGGGCAGACGGCTCCTCTGATGGCGTTTCCTTGCATTACCTTACTTGGCTCATCTGGACTCAGCCAAATATAATTTTTTACTGATGTGTGTGTGTGTCTGTTAATGTTTTTAAACTGTTATGGGAATTTGGGGTCATTTTGTAAAGCAATTTGAGTAGCACTTTACTTGAAAAGCGCTTTATAAATAAAATCTGATTGATAAAATCTGATTGATGGTTCAGAACGGACCATTGTTCTATCAGCAGCAGTTCATTATCTGCAGTTAAAATTATGGAGGAGTCCCTCACACTTCGGACCATCAGACAGGAGGTGTTGCAGTTACAAGGAGCATCCATTTCTTTCAAACTAAGTGTGTCCTGCTCTCCCCAAATTAAACATCACAACAAAAACGTTTTTGCTGATGAAGAACTTAATTTGGCCAAATAATCTTGTCCCGTGGACATACTCTGTCAGAGATACCCACATCTGGTTGTCATTCCCATCAAAGCATTTAAGGATGTGCAGCCTATGCTTCTTATAGGCTCAGACAATGCCCAGCTCATCACCCCTCAGTCACCAGTCAATCAATGAATCAATCAATCAATCAATCAATCAATCAATCAATCAATCAATCAAAGCTTTATTTATATAGCGCCTTCCGCAACCCTGTCGGGTGGCCCAAGGCGCTGAACATAGTACATGACAAAGTTAACTGAACATAGTACATGACAAAGTTAAATATGGTGAATAAATCGAAAATAAAAGCAGTTCAAATTACAAAAAAGGTGAAACATTCTAGTACAGGACAAATGTGTAAAACAATGGATAAAGTGAACCAATGAAAACTGTGAAATAAAATCAACATTAAAGATGGCCAAATTCAAACATGTTCAGGAAACGCCAAGTGGAGGAGGTGGGTTTTTAGGTGACTCTTAAAGACTGGCAGAGATGGGGACAGCCTAACTGAGGGTGGCAACTGGTTCCAGAGTGACGGTGCTAGGACTGAGAAAGCCCGGTCCCCACGAGTACAACACCTCGAACGAGGGAGAGCGAGCAGGCCTTGGTCAGAGGAGCGCAGAGCGCGTGATGGGGAATGTCTGTTCAGGAGTGTGGCTAGATAGGGGGGAGTATTACTCTGGAAGAAATTGTAGACAAAGACGAGGAGTTTGAAGTGTGAACGATAACAAACCGGAAGCCAGTGCAGGGAGGCCAGAACCGGACTGATGTGGTCCCGTTTCCTGGTCCCAGTCAGGAACGTGGCTGTGCTGTTCTGCACAACCTGTAGGCGACGCAGTGATGACTGACACAACCCTGCATAGAGAGAGCTGCAGTAATCAAGCCTAGAAATTACAAAAGCATGCAGTACCCACTCCAGGTCGGCTCTCAACAGCATAGGCTTGACTTTTGCAAGGCGTCTCAGGCGAAAGAAACTGGACCGGATCACAGAGTTGATGTGGGCATCAAATTTAAGTCCAGCATCAACTTTCACCCCCCAAACTGGTGACGACTGGTTTTGAGTAGGGAAAAAGAGGGCCAAGATCAACATAACGACCCACATTCCTGCTGTTGGGGTGAAAAACAATGAGCTCTGTCTTTCCCTCATTCAGATGCAGAACGTTGTCCATTAGCCAAGACTTCACCTCGTTAAGACAGGACACAAAGGACTGGATGAAGTGTCCTTTCTCCTGACACAATGGAGAGTAAATCTGGCAATCGTCAGCATAGAGATGTAATGATAGGCCATGTTTATGAATGATTGACCCCAGAGGAAGCAGATAGATGGTAAACAAAAGAGGACCAAGGATCAATCCCTGCAGGACCCCCCTGCGGAGCCCCTCCCAAGAAGAAAAAACATCACCCAGTTTAACACAGAATGTCCTGTTGTGGAGATGCGATCTAAACCAATCCAGAGCAGACCCTTTGATCCCAACCCATCGTTCCACGCGATCAAGTAGAATCGCGTGGTCGACTGTGTCGAAGGCTGCTGTCAGGTCTAACAACAGAAGCACCACAGATGTTCCCTGATCTAGTGAAAGATAGATGTCATTTAGGACCCTCAGTAGAGCCGACTCTGTGCTATGGCCAGACCTGAACCCTGATTGAAAAACCTCAAACAGATCAGAGTCAGCTAAAAGTGAGACCAGCTGCTGATAAACGACTTTCTCAAGCAGTTTTGATGTAAAAGGCAGGGTAGAGATAGGCCTGTAATTTTCGATCACAGAGACATCAGCACCAGGTTTCTTCAGGGTCGGCCGAACAACTGCTGCTTTCAAAGCAGCTGGGACCACACCTGTGCTGAGGCTCCCATTGATAATCTGACCAAGTGATGGGCCAAGACACGGAAAGGCAGCCTTCCAGAGACGAGGCGGCAGAACGTCAAGTGGAGAGCCAGATGGCTTCTGCCTCGCAACAAGCTTACTCAGCTCAGAATAAGAAACAGTACTGAGGGAGCTCAGGGTGGGTGGTGATGAAGGAACTGGAACAGGGTCAATAGAGTAACCAGAAATAGCTGCTCGAATCAATCAATCAATCAATCAATCAATCAATCAATCAATCAATCAATCAATCAATCAATCAATCAATCAATCAATCAAAGCTTTATTTATAAAGCGCCTTCCGCAACCCTGTCAGGAAGCCCAAGGCGCTGAACATGGTACAGTAGAAAGTTAAATAAAGTGAATATTTCAGAAAATAAAAGCAATTCAAATTACAGATTACAAATTACAAAAAAGGGTGAAACATTCTAGTAGAAGACAAATGTGTAAAACAAGGGATAGAGTGAACCAATGAAAACTGTGAAATAAAATCAACATAAAAGAGGGCCAAATTCAAACACGTTCAGGAAACGCCAAGCGGAGGAGGTGGGTTTTTAGGCGACTCTTGAAGACTGGCAGAGATGGGGACAGCCTAACTGAGTGTGGCAACTGGTTCCAGAGTGACGGTGCTAGGACTGAGAAGGCCCGGTCCCCGCGAGTACGACACCTCGAACGAGGGAGAGCGAGCAGGCCTTGGTCAGAGTAGCGCAGAGCGCGTGATGGGGAATGTCTGTTCAGGAGCGTGGCCAAATAGGGGGGAGCACCACCCTGGAAGAAATTAAAAACAAAGATGAGGCGTTTGAAGTGTGATCGATAGCAAACCGGAAGCCAGTGCAGGGAGGCCAGAATTGGACTGATGTGGTCCCGTTTCTTGGTCCCAGTCAGGAACCTGGCTGCGCTGTTCTGCACAACCTGTAGGTGACGCAGTGATGACTGACACAACCCTGCATAGAGAGAGTTGCAGTAATCAAGCCTAGAAATTACAAAAGCATGGAGTACCCGCTCCAGGTGGGCTCTTGACAGCATGGGCTTGATTTTTGCAAGGCGTCTCAGGTGAAAGAAACTGGACCAGATCACAGAGTTGATGTGAGCATCGAATTTAAGTCCAGCATCAATTTTCACCCCAAACTGGTGACAACTGGTTTTGAGTAGGGAGAAAGAGGGCCAAGATCAACATGACGATCCACATTTCTGCTGTTGGGGTCAGAGCCGGATTAAATAAATGGACTACACTAGGCAGGCTGCATTTTATGCCCCCCCCCCTCCATCGATGTTATTTAATGAATTGAAATCTGAAACTTACCAAAGTTACTTATAAAAGTTCATTCACATTTTACGTAGCCTAGTCTTTGGTTACAAATTGGTTGTTTGTATGTAAAACATTCTATCAGACAATTTTTTGATATTAATTATACGTCATTACACAGCTGTATGAAATGCTAATAAATGATCCTCATCTTATCCATTGAGTGTCAATGTCAAGGCGGTACCAGTAAATAACCACTAGGTCTCATTATACTATGTAAACAGAGCAAATATATTCATCTTATTTGCTCTGTTTACATTTAATCAACACATTTAATTAAAAAGATTTTCTGCTAAATACAATAACTTACAACATTTATAAATGTTGACAAATTAATCACATGATGGTGGAAAGACATTCAAGAAGAAATAGATTCATTTGAATGGACTGAAGCATGTTTTAAAGGCGCAAAAACAAACTATAAACACGCAGCTTAAATGATTACAGTATACATTTTATACAATCTATAATCTTAAAAGAAAGTATTTTAATAAAATGAAAACGTTATCTTAAGTTTTGATCTTGCTTTATGCTCATTCAGGCTGTTGTTGCCTCTGCTGAATCAGAAATTCTGTGTCAATTTTCTGAATGTGAACTTATTGTTAGTTTTGTTATTTGAACAATAATAAAAATATTTAAAAATAAAAATGAATAAAACCAGCAACACTTACCAAGGAAACCATTTAGCATGCTCCACTCCGGGATAATCTTCAGCCTTCCAGCATCACAGGCCTCAGTCACAGCAGAAACACGTCTAAAGAAATGTTCCTTGGTTAAGCTTCGGTTTGTGTCTCCACATTTCCTCTGTGATGCAGAGAAATATCCAGTATTTTGAGAGGGATGGTTTAGTGCAAAGTACTCATGCATCCTGTCATCAGTTTGGTTATGTACCACTGCAGGACCAGATGTAGCTTGTTAACACCCTTTCTGGGTCTAGAGGCTCCTGCTGTAAGACTAGATTGGGCTCACTTCTGGCTGGCTGCTGTTCTTCCAGTTCATCCTTCTGTGACGGCGTTGGTGCTACAGCGTCTTCCGCCGCATTTCCCGCCGCATCTTCGGGCTGTGTCTGCTCTGGGTCTGGCCTCTGGCTCTGCTGACTCGAGCAGGTTTACAGTTGTCGGACGGCAGCCCGAGCAGCCCGATAGAAACTTCTGTAAAGCCCCCGCCGTCTCTTCTTTTGTTCCTCTTCATTTTTTTTTCTTTTTACGTTTTGCCACACCCGAAAGCATCGTGAAAGTTAGCCTACTCAAAAACACCTGCTAGCTTTGTTGTCCCGCTCTGACTGACCGCCTCTCTGACGTCCTTCATTGGGTGGCGCCCAAGTTGTAGAATACAGTCCTGGGCTGGCGTTAATGTGACGTAGCTAACGTAACGGTCTATGGTTAAGATAAACAGTATCACTATTTTTAGTTAATTAATAAATATTGAAATAAACTGTAGATAGGAGTCCTATCCACAAATTGTATCATAGGAGATTTGTACATTTAATTTTAAATTAATTAATTTTTAATTTTGTCCCTCTGTCTGGGCCCCATCCAGCCAATCAGGCCCTAGGTACGTGCCTACTTCGCCTTTGCGTTAATCCGGCTCTGGTTGGGCTGAAAAACAATGAGCTCTGTTTCCCTCATTCAGATGCTCCTGTTTTAATATCCCCAGATCATGGGGCAGAGGTGGTGGGCTGGTTGTTGTTTTTAAATCCAGCTTTCCTTATAAACAGCTTATACCCACCATGTCATTTTCTTCCTTTGAACTGTGCTTATTTGAACTGTGCATCTCCCCCCGCCTGCTCGTTGTGCTAATTTATCGCCCTCCAACTGACTCCAACTTCCTTAATGATTTCTGTGATCTTGTGGCAGACTGCATCCTAAAATATGACTATGTCCTATTTTTTGGTGATTTTAACATCCATATCTGCTGTCCTGACAATGTGCTTGCTAAAGGTTTTTTTAATTTGCTAGATTCATTCAATTTAACTCAATGGGTATCATCCCCAACTCATGCCAGGGGTCACACCCTGGACCTGTTTCTCTCTTTTGGTCTCCCTGTCATGAACCTTGTGAAGTTGCCTCCTGTGTTCTCTGACCACTATCCTATTCTCTGTGATGTTACGTTGCCATGTCCTGCCCCTGTGTGTGAAGCTCCAGCTTCTAGGTTCAGAGCCCTGCATGCAGAGAAAGTTTCAAAGTTTGTGGACTGTATGTCTGTAAGGTTAGAGACCTTTAACCCAGATCCATCTAACATTGATCACTATTCACAACACTTTGATTTACTTTGTAATCAGGTCCTGGACGTGGTTGCCCCTCTCAAGCTTTGCAAGTCTAGACCCAGGAGGGAGCCTTAGCTCTCTGATGTCACACGAGCTTGTAGGCGGGCGTGTAGATCCTCTGAGAGAAAGTGGAAAAAGGATGGAGATGGAATGATAGGCCATGTTTACGAAAGATTGACCCCAGAGGAAGCAGAAAAATGGCAAACAAAAGAGGACCAAGGATCGATCCTGTAACGTGAGGAAGTATGGGTTTTTCTGTGCCAAAGGTCGTATTTGCCCGGCTGGGTCAAAGCTGGGTCACCAGCACTTTCACCCACAGATTAAGACCTGAGCCGTCAGCAAGTCTACAAGGAATCAACAACATCTAACACCTGCATCTCCAGAAGAAGGAGTTCTCACAGGAAGTCTAGTCATAGTAAAGAGTCTTACGCTTTCTTCATTATTAATGCTAAATAATCATTTTATCATTTTACTCATTATAAATGTATTTTAATCAAATGAATGATTATTATGCTTTGGGTAATCATAATGAACTATAATGAATCAATACTTAATTAAATAATGTTTTTGGGAGATGTTTAGTGATGACCTTCACACTCGCTCACACAGGTCTGCATTCACAGTAACTCCAAAACACATTTGCTCTGACGCACAAGTTTGCTTTGGGAAGAGAAGTGGTTTTTGGTAAGTTAGTCAGTACGAGATTGACAACGATAGAGAGCGGACGTGCTGAACAAACGCCAACGGGGAACGGAGCCCCGCAGGCTCTCCCCCCCCCCCCCCCACGCTATTTCTGTCAAGCCAGACAGAGTAGTAGAAATGCAAACCAGCTAACGCAGACTCATCCCAGAGTCTTTGATTTCTGAGTTAATTTAAACTTGAGAAAGCGCATCTGCCGAACGCTCCAGAAACGTGTACCGAGGTCAACTCTGGACTGGACCGTCAGCACACCTTCGTCTTCTCTGTCAGCCAAGGTGGCACCTGGAGAAACATCCTCCTTCGGTCCGGATCTAAAGAGGGTCCTAAGGTCGGTGAGACAGAACACGATAGATAGCGTTCTGATGCAGTTTTTCTAATAAGAACTAAGTTTAATTCAAACCATCATTTTTTCACTCAGATTCACCTTTTCTCTCCCTAAAGCAATCTCATACACATGCATGCACGCATTCATAATTCCATCATTCTCACATCTTAGCACATCCAACACAAGGTCTATTTGTGCAAGCTTAAAATATCAACTGTTAAAGATTGTCCAACAAGGTTGCCAATGTTGATTATTTTTCCTATGATTGTCATTTCAAATCATTAGTTTAAATTGAAGAATTAAAATTCTTAAATTTCAAACTTGTCTCTTCATTGAACTGAAACACAGACACACGGATATGATCGTCAGTTTATCGATGAAAACAACCTTTGAGTCTTCTTATTTCTATAAAATTTGGTTATTAATTTATTAAAAATTAATATCTCAAATTAATATGTAGGATGGTTCATCTTTCATAAAAGAGCATAAACCATTACACTACACCCCAATCAGCTAAAATTTAAAATTGCAAATAAAAACACTTGTAAAGGTTCCTGAGCCATTAAATGGTCTCTCGGTCTAGTTAAATTACAGAAATAAATGTAATTTTGCAAAGTATTCTAATTTTTCCAGCTTCACATAATTGTGTGTTTTTAATAGCATTTCTGTTGCTGGTAATCTAGTAATGGTTACATAAATAAATAAAATCATTTAAAATGACACTAGAAGAGGCACAAATCTGATGGAGGACTTAAATGTACTAACGGGTCAGACCCAAACACAGAAGAGCTGAAGCTGGGTGGTAAATGTTGCGTATGTTGTTGTAGGTGCAGAATGAGAACACCTGGTTGCCGAGTTCAACTCCTTTATTTAGCTTCCAACATGCTAACCCCTGGTTGTTCTCTCCCTCTCCTCTAGTTCCCCTACCTGGCCACCCCTTGTACTCCATTACACCACACCCCCCTTTCTGCAAGTTTGTGAAAACATCAGTGCATTAACTACCCCTAATGAAACTATTTCGGGTTTTGATGTTTGAATGTCACAGTTCCCTGTGTCTTTGCATCCGTGATCCAGACTTCCTCTCCAGGAGCCAATGGAGCCAGGTCTCTTGCCCATTGTCTGCTGTTGTAGTTATGAACGTCCCTCCATCTCCTCTCTGCGTCTTTCTGTTGAAGAGCCTGCAGGTCAGGTACAGCAGGCTGTAGTTTCTCTGTGAGGATCGGGAGAGTGGTACGAAGACGGCGTTCCATGAGCAATTGGGTCGGGCTGTAACCATTACTCAGCGGTGTTGCTCTATAGGCTAAAAGGGCAAGGTAGGGGTCCTTGGCCTTCGTGAGCAGATTTTTGACAGTCTGGACAGCGTGCTCTGCCTCTGCGTTGCCTTGAGGGTATCTAGGGCTGCTAGTAACACGTTTGAAGCCATATTTAGCAGTGAATTGCATCATGTCATGTCCAGCAAACTGGGGGCCGTTGTCACTGACGAGAACCTCACAGATTCCGTGACGAGGCATCATAGATTTCAAATGAGTGATGACATTCGTAGATCGTGTGGGGTTGAGTTGTGCCACCTCTACAAATCAGGAGAAATAATCTACCACCAGAAGGTATGTTTTTCCCATCAGGGAGAATAGGTCTGCTCCTAGTTTTTATGTTTATGTTTATGTATTTAGCAGACGCTTATGTCCAAAGCGACTTACAAGTGATAATCGGCATGTTGCCCTTGAGGCTAACAACAATAACAACAACAACAACTTGACATCAATCATGGAGAGGAGGGAACAAGGAGTGGACAATAGAGAGGGGGGACGGGTGCAGGGAAGGTGCTAGTTAAGAAGACGTTCTCTGAAGAGCAGGGTCTTCAGGAGTTTCTTGAAAATTGAAAAGGAAGCTGCTGTTCTGGTAGTGCTTGGAAGGTCATTCCACATTCGTGGAACGATGGATGAGAAGAGTCTGGATTGTCCTGAGCGTGGTGTAGGCACTGCTAGCCGAAGATCTTGTGATGACCAGAGCGGCCGGGCCGAGACGTAAGCCTTTGCAAAAGGATTCAGGTAGATGGGAGCCGTACCATCTCGGACCTTGTATGCTAGTGTTAGCAATTAGAATTTGATGCGTGCTGCTAGCGGTAGCCAGTGGAGCTCAATGAACAGAGGGGTGACGTGTGCTCTTTATGGCTGATTGAAGACCAGATGCGCCGCTGCATTCTGGACCATTTGAAGAGGTCTCACAGTACAGGCTGGAAGACCAGTTAGAAGGGCATTGCAGTAATCGAGGCGGGAGATGACAGCAGATTGCCAAGGTCTCTCTGGAAGTGTGCAAGGCAGGAGTGGTTCTCTGGCCTTTGTTCGTTCTTTAATGCACACCCTGCAATCAGTTACTAGTTCATGTATCTGGTTGCTCAGCCCTGGTCACCACACAGTTTGTCTGGCACGTTCCCCACACTTGACCACCCCCTGATGCCCTTCATGGATCTTGTCTAGAATATAATTTCTCATGCAGGCGGGGATAACCAATCTCGTGCCATGCAGTAGCAGTCCATTATGCACACTCAGGTGTGCTCTCTCATGCCAGTAGCGTCTGATTGGCCCTTGTATGCGATCTCTATCTGGCCAACCTTCCGCACAGAACCTCGTGACTTGGGAACAGAGGTTGTCAGCATTCAACTGTTGTCGAAGTCCCGTCAGATATGTGTCACTCGTGGGGAGGTTGTTCACTACTGAATACACATAGATGTTAGTGTCCTCCATGAGTGTATTGTCCACTTGGGCAGCTTTGTCTCTGAGAGGAGCGTGGGAAAGCATGTCAGCAGTTGTGAGGGTCTTCCCGGGTGCATACACTATTTTGTATGAGTACCTCATTAAGCACATCCGGAACCTCTGTACTCTGGGAGGCAGTGCATCCAAGGCCTGTCCCCCTAATAAACTCACTAAAGGTTTGTGGTCAGTTTCCAGTTCAAACTGTAAGCCCAGGATGAAATCACTGAACCTCTCACAGGCCCATGTTAGCGCCAGAGCCTCTTGGGGCGACGGTGGCGCAGGAGTTAAGTGCTCGCCCCGTAATCTGAAGGTTGCAGTTTGGAGCCCCGCCCAGTCTGCCGCTGTCGTTGTGTCCTTGGGCAAGACACTTAACCCACCTTGCCTGCTGGTGGTGGTCGGAGGGACCGGTGGCACCTGTGCTCGGCAGCCTCACCTCTGTCATTGTGCCCCAGGGCAGCTGTGGCTACAATGTAGCTCACCCCCACCAGTGTGTGAATGTGTGTGTGAATGGGTGAATGACTGATTGTGTTGTAAAGTGCCTTGAGGGGTTCCAGGACTCTAGAAGGCGCTATATCAAATACAGGCCATTTACCATTTACTTGAACGGTTTGCCTCTCCTAATTTGCATCGTGTCCACAGCTGCTGTGTTGTCGCTTGACTCCCTCAAGTCTGACTGCTCTTAATTTCTTCTGACTGTCTAGCAATTGTAATAGCCTTTGCCAGGCTGAGGTCTTTATCAAGTTGCATCTTCTCTCTCTCTCTCTCTCTCTCTCTCTCTCTCTCTCTCTCTCTCTCTCTCTCTCTCTCTCTCTCTCTCTCTCTCTCTCTCTCTCTCTCTCTGGAAGCCCCACTCTAAGGGAGTTTGCAGTGTATTAGTGAGTCATATATTGTACAACCACAGTCATAAAGTTTTCAGTCAGTAGTTTTATTTCAGTATGTATTTTTCCAGTATCACAAAAAATGTAATTTTATATGGTTAAAACCATCTAGCTTATGTGCACTTTTTAAAACACTGCCCAGCAAACATTCGGATGTTTAATGACAGTTGAACGGTCACAACTGTAAAATACCTGAAATTAAGAAAAATTAACATGACATCTACTGCATTTTCCTTGCCCGGACTCAAACCTGGATACTCCGGGGCGAGAGTCACCCGCTCTCCCAGCTGAGCTATGCCAGCAACTACTGAATATCAGACTTTTTTTATATAGATAGAGGGTAAAGTGCGGGGTGAACTAACCAATCAGAGGACAGAGAAGATCTGCCACAGGCCACGCCTCCAGAGTGCCAAAAGCCCTTACAGCCGAGCGAGCAGGAGTCAGAAACCGAGCGCGCAGAGAGGCTGCCGAGCGCGCAGAGAGGCTGCCGCGCGCGCACGTTTTCCTCTGCCGTGTGGTCGTTGACAACGCGCGCACGCAGGTTTGTCACTTGTGCACATCCTTGTGCGCTCACAGTCACAGTTTGCTCCCTCTCAGTGCACAAATGACCTCTCGCCATGTATATTTCCGCTCGCGAGTCCCGTTCACACGCGCGCTGCCATGTATATTTGCGCTCGCGAGTCCCGTTCACACGCGCGCTGTGGACCCAATGCGCGTGCACGGGTTGTGGCACGCTTTAAACGCCATACTTTAGCTCCTGATCAGCTGATGACAGCTTCATCACTCCACGCTGCTTAACGCACGCATTTCCTTATCAGTAACAGAAACAACGTTTTGCTCGTTACTGAAAAAAAAAATTTTTTTTTAGTAACGTGGTTATTTTAAACGGCGTTATTCCCATCACTGCTCTGTTGTGTCTACAGCATGCTGTGACTGAGACAGTGAGAACACTGAGGGTCTCCGCCCACCCGGCCAATCATCAACGTGTTTGTAAGTGTGTTACCCTGGCTGCAGCTCAACGTTCAACAAGCACATAGTAACGCACAACCTTCCATCCCCAGTAATTGTAACGGCATTGCAACATTTGGAAAAGTATTTAATTAGAGTATTCCGTTACCTAAAAAAGAACACCGTTATATTTAAACATCGTTACTCCCAACACTGTACACACACACACACACACACACACACACACACACACACACACACACACACACACACACACACACACACACACGTATATATATATTTACATATATACATATAATGTCAGTATTTTTTTCCTTTATCTGATAGCACCATCTAGTGGCTGACAAGTGTATCACATCATGACCAACTTTCATTACATAAGGCCGAACCTATGGGCCGAACACAACACCTCTCATTCATAAACGCTCTCCTCTAGCCAACAGAACACAACTAAAACACATTGTTTTACAACTATTATACCCACATTATTTGTTCATTCATAATTAAAGACTTATTTGTTCTCGAGAAAGGTCACCAATCTGGATCAACGCTCTGTGATTAACACCTGTACGTAAGTCTGATGCTATCGGTTAGTGTATACATTTAAAAAACAATACTCTCCTTTGAAGTGGAGTTATGTGGAAAGGTGATGAACTGATATTTTACCAGTCAGCGGAGTTCATAGTTAATCAGTGTGGATAGTATAGTCTTAAAATGTCCCAGCAGCTCATGTGAAGGATGTTTTCACACAGTTTGTAATTTTTACACTGTCCTTAGTTTCACCTTACATGATTAAATAGGCTGATAATGTTTGTAAAGATATTTGCCATGGAATAAACAATCAAGCATGTAGCTGTGTGCAGGTTTATAAATGTTGTTAGCATAAATCACAATGACCTTTTTGAGATTATTTCACTTAAACAGCGCTAGTCCTCTTTGTTTCAGGCTTGTGACTAAAGCTGTTAGCTCCTAAGTTTAGTCAGAAAGAATGCCTGTTTTTCACAGCTGAGCCCATTAAAAGTGCTGTCAACAACAGATACGTAAGTGAAGTTTATTTACATTGCACTTTTCATAGATAGAATAATCACAACATGCTTCACAAAGATAAAAAGGTAATTAAAAACAGAAACACTAAAGATTTGGGGAGGTTGCTGTGGTCTTCTCCTGCTATCGTGCATTGCTGTTGTGTGGTGCCTCTTTTTTTCCCAAATGCCTTGGGTCTGCTCTGCTGCATCTATCTCTTTAAACGTCCAGCAGGTAGATATTGGATTCACATACTACTGATTCATTTTTGAAACCCATTTTACAGATATTAAATTGAAATTTGTTGTGGTAGTAGCAGAGAGTCACTAATACCACAAACTCTGAGTTAACAAGACATTCACGGTGGGGTTGTTTTCAGGATTTGTCAAAAATGTCGATAATTCCGTAATTTGTCAACATTAACTTATCTTAGTTAGAAATTCTTGCATGAAGAAGAGCAATAGGAAATGTGCATTTATTCAAAGACTGCCAGTCCTGTAGAGGGTTGTGGATAATAATTTTACAGCAGATTTTTCAGTTTCATAGATTATAAAAACAATGAAATCTTCCAGTTGTGCATCTCTGATCTTCTTTCACTTTTGCACACACACACACACTGTAAAATAAATCTCTTCTGCATATTAGTTATTCATGTGTTTTAATAACAAAAAAAAAATCCTTCCGTGACACACAAGATGGCACTATTTCACTGCTGTTTTCATAGAACATGGGGCCCATTCAAATTTTTGATCAAGATAAGGTAACCGCATCTAACTGAGTGTGTTTGTTTTGCCTGGCCATTGCTCCTTTCCATTTGTGTTGTTTATGCATTCTTTATTATGCATTAAAAAGCAAAAGTAGCCCCTTCAGGCCACATGTGTTATTCATTTCTCTGGCGGTGTCTCACTGAAACTGAACTTGCAAACAAGAGCAAACACAAACAAGAACGAACGTTTGGAGAGTAAAGCTGCCATTAGTATGTTCTTATTCATGCTGTGGTGTAAACTCTGTGCGTTGATCTTGGCAGCTGTCAAAAGGACTGGTTTGTTTGGAAATGTGAGATACTCCACGAGGCTTAGAAATGAAACATTTCTCTAGTTTTAATTATTGAAAATGTTAAACAACTGATCCGTCATGGTCAAATGTTGTTTTGTGCAACATTTGCCACATGTTTCATATTTACTCATCAGGGATGCATCTTTATTTGTGTAACCTCAGTGCAATAGTAAGTCTCACATCCAGCTGCTTTTCAGCGAATAAAAAAATGTTTTACAAAAAAATAAAAAAACAGGGCTCCTTGGGTCAAGTGAATGAAATGTGGGAGCAATTTTGGCCAAACTACCTGGCTTTCTTCCAAACCCAGCAGCTGAGGAAAACCACTTATCCTTCCTATGACATGAACGAGCACTTCAGCTTCAGACGGAGTCTTCTTAGTGTCACGTTAAACCGTAGACGGTGGGAAAAAGGAGTGTTTGCCGTTGGTTGTGATGATATACCACAGCACAGACAGAAAAAATGCATTCCTCGCATAAAACTTTTACAGTAAATCTTGCTTTTGCAGCAATGAAGACAGCAACTCCAAATCGAATTAGTTCTGCTGCCAAATGAGAAATTAAAGCAGAACTCCAGCATTTCTACTACATCTGTTTGAAGGTCTGATATTTGGATTTAAAAAAAATAAAAGAGAAAAGAACACAAAAGAAAACTTCTAAATGAGCTTTTTTATTACTCTGCATGTAGCATGAAATATATAAATAACTGCTATTACATACTCCAAGTATAAGCTTAAATGTAGCAATGGAGAGAAAGCACATTACTAAATAAATCACAGCCTTGTGAACTTATTGATAATAATAATTTACTGTTCAGAGGGGAAAGTACAGAAGAGAAACCTTCAGCAGCTTCTCGGTTTTTGCATTAAAATGGTGAAAAGTGACAGTGATGATGGTGGAGCAGCGAACGACACCAGTTCTAATATTAACAGAGATTCTTTGCCCTGTTTGGTGAATCCGCCCATACTAGGAAATGAGGCTTTCCTGTTGTTTTTAAGAGCCTTCCTGGGGAAAGGTTGAGATATGTAATCCCTACCCACCAGTGAAGATGAACAGAGCATTGTTGGGGAAGATGACAGCCACCAGGTTCTCTCTTTTGTTTTCTGGGAGTTTAGTGACTCTTCTGATTTGGGGTAAGTGCAATATTGTCATTCTTCTATTCTTTAACATTTGCAGAGAATCTTGCCCGTTTTCTCACCTTTTCAAGAACAAATCTAAAACTTGAAGATAGTCAGAGAACATGCTAAAGCTTGTTCACTGATGAATGAGTAGCAAGCATTGTCCTCAAATAAGAATTTAGAGTATTTTTGTAATCTAATATCAGTAATTTATTTAAAAACATATTCACTTACATGATAATTCAACCATGGCTGCATCAGTCGTTTATTTGTTTAAAAAGGAGTAGCATTTGGCTCTTAGATGTCACTTAACCTTTACAAAAGAAAGTGTTTCACGTTACTAAAGCAAAAACAATCAAAGACAAAAAGAATTAAAAAGAAATAAACACAACACTTTTTTCAACTAAATAAATGATATGATACATATCCCCACTAAGAATATATTTTCTTTAAATTTGCAAAAACTCAAAAATGAAACTGCAGTCAAAAGCAAGATGAACAAACAACTCACCAACATTTAGTTTTTTAACTAAACAAAAGCTACATTTAAAGAATGAATCATGTTATTTTCGTGTTAGTCCGTGACTGTCTTTAGAGATACTTTACTCTCGTGAGGAAAAAACATCGAGGTTATGTTTTATTTCCTTTGCTCTGAAGCTTTTTACCCTTTAAAAACTGGAACAACAAAACTTTAGTAAAAAAAATCTAATTTTAACAACTGAATTATTTATTGACTAATGTTAAAATAACAACAATTTAATAAACTGTGGTATTTTAATATGTAATTATATAACAAAAGTGACAAATAAAATTGGCCCCTGCAACCTGTAGCTCCTCCACCAGAGGGCGGTATACATTAATGGGACACTGGTTTTTGATTAAATACTAATACTAATCTGTTCTATTCAGGGGTTCTGGAGATGAGGGTCCGTTGAATTGTCAAACCTCAGATTCAGGAGGAACAACGTGGTTTTTGACCTGGCCGTGGGACACTGGACCATCTCTATACCCTTAGGAGGGTCCTGGAGGGTGTGTGGGAGTTCGCCCAACCAATCTACATGTGTCTGGTAGATTTGGAGAAGGCGTTCAACAACATCCCCCGGGGGGCCCTGTGGGGGGTACTTTGGGTTTTGGGGTACCAGGCCCTTTGATAATGGCTGTTAGGTCCCTGAATGACCAGTGTCAAAGCTTAGTCCGCTTTGCCAGCAGTAAGTCGGGCTCGTTTCTGGTGAGAGTTGAACTCCGCCATGGCTGCCCTTGATCATAGATTCTGTTCATAACTATTATGGATAGGATTTCTAGGCGTCGTACCGGTCTGTCGTGGTGAGGAGAGCTGAGTCAGAAGGAGAAGCTCTCGATTTACCGGTCGATCTGCGTTCCTACCGTCACCTATGGTCGTGAGCTTCGGGTAGTGACTGAAAGAACGAGATCGCGGATACAAACAGCCGAAAGAGTTTTCTCCGAAGAGTCGCTGGGCTCTCCCTTAAAGATGGGGTGAGAAGCTCGGTCATCCAGGAGGGGCTCAGAGTAGACCCGCTGCTCCCCCACATCAAGAGAAGCCAATTGAGGTGGCACGAGTATCTGGTCAGGATGCCTCCTGGACGCCTCCCTGGTGAGGTTTTCCAGGCACGTCCCACTGGGAGGAGACCTAAAGGTAGACCCAGGACACGCTGGAGGGACTTTGTCTCTCACCTGGCCAGGGAACGCCTTGGGATTCCCCCGGAGGAGCTGGCCCGAGAAGCTGGGGAGAGGGAAGTCTGGACCTCCCTGCTCAATCTTGGTTTATGCTTGACGCATTCACTTCCCGCTTGGTGATGCGGCTCGCGGATGGAACACGCTTCACAACTTGCAGCATTTATGGTTCGTGCGGCTCGTCTCTGCAGTGAGCCAATATTCTCCCAAACTGTAGGGGGCAGCATGGAGCTCTACGGCATGCATCCAACACTACACCATAGTAGAAGTAAAAATGACTGTTTACAACATGGCATTCCAGCATTTTTAACAGCGTCCTCGTCTTTTCCGACAGTGCGAGCTATTTCTCTCCAAGAATTATTAACAACATGTTGATCACGGTGATCTCTGAGAGCTGAATCATACAAATGTCTGTATTTACGAACCTCTGCCATACTAGTTCTTGCCGGTCCGCCATGATTTTCCGCGTCCGACCGTCCGCGTGGTTAGAAATTTTCCTAGGTGCGCGGTGCGGAAATTTTGGGCCATGCGGAGACGCGGTGGAGGGGCGTGGTTGTTAAAATGATGCAATTTCGCCGCGCGGAGCCGTGCAGACCTCGCGGACGCGTCAAGCATAAACCAACCTTAGGCTGCTGCCCCCGCGACCCGACTCTGGATAAGTGTCTGAAAATGGATGGATGGATGAATAATGCTAATGTGAATCAGTATTAGTTGAACGACTCCTTAGGAAGTGGAAGACAAAGAGAGGGTGTCCTGATGAGTTGTGTCACCACGGCTTTGCTCATTTTCTTTTCTTTTACCTTCACAGCTTCTAACAATAGTATGAACAATATTATGGATTATAATCCACATTGTTTCATTTCAGGGTGCCCAACAGTGACTTGTCAGGTTAATGACAACACCACAGTGCAGCCGATCACAGCATCTACAGGTGTGTATGTGCATGTTTTAAACCAACAAAGAAAGCAACCCAACAAAACTTGCATGTTCAGGATAATCCAACATTTCCTCTGCACAGGTTACAGCTCCACAGAAAGCTGGACTACCGGTGAGTTTCAGCTTCTTTTTTCAAACAGCAGAAAAACAAACGAACTTTTGTGCTTTAATGATTCCGGTTTAGGATGATGCATGGAAAAGTATTATTTTAGGAATTTGTTTGCATCTCGTCTCCAAACGGATTGGTTTGACCTGGAATGGATGAAACCAGAAAGCAGAAGTCCGTGTGTTTTCTGCCAGGACATCAGTGTGTGTTGTGTCCCAAGAACCCAAGATAAACTCCTGTGGAGGTCTCTACCACAGAGGGGGGTCAACAGCAGTAGATTTGAGGCCCATTACAGTTTGGGGTTAAAGGTTAAATGAATCCTCATCGTGAACAGCCCCCCCCACATGGCTCAACTTCCTGACTTTGTTCGTCATTCACCTCACACAACGTCAGCGATCAACGCATAAACTCTGAGTTGTGAAACAGCTGAAACTGGAGCGGCGCCCCTTCGCTGTTCCTCATCCTGTGCCTTCTCTTTTTTTCCCTTTCCCTGACTCCCCCACCCCCTCTTTCCCCTGCCAACACCCCCGACTCAGAGCTCCTCCTCTGCTGAAGACACATTTCCTGATGTCATTACTAAATCAGAACGCTGCTCAGCAAACAGATGTTGTGTGAGGAGTCTGGGATATTAATTTACGAAGACGACACAAACTACGAAGTTTATTTCTTCACTCCATCAGTAAAAAAAAAAAAAAAATTTAAAATCAGTTTATAAAACTCTGATGGGATAGTAAAAATCCACCCAGCAAACAGACCGCAGCCAGGTCTCCCGTGTTGTGTAAATTAATATTGTTCAACTTCACAATAAAAATATTACAAGCATGTGTAAAGTTAGGTGGCCTTTAAGATGCCTGGTCAGTTCTAATTAATCAGTTTTATCAAACTAATGTAAATATGAGCTAGACAGCACACCCAGCAGAGTCACCGTTACATCCACCCCAAAAAGCTAAGCCTTAAATGTTTACTTATGTTTCCTCTTTGGCAGACGCAGCTCAGAAGGCAAATAAATCACATGCTGTGAGCTGGCCAGGCCCTCGACTGTGAGAAACTGAGACTAAAAAGCAGAACGAGAGTTAAAGAGTAAGGGTTTTCAGATGTGAGTCCAGCCCCAGCTTGGGTGTGCTCCTTTTATATGGGAGAACAGAGAGGACAATCCTCGTTGCCTCCACCCCTTTAAAAAAGGAAAAGAAACTTGAAGAAGCGTGATCTGGAGAGGGAAAGAGCTGCTGCCAAGGCGCAGGGCCGTCAGACAGATCTTTGGAGAACATCTAGTAACCGCGGGTAACATTACTTGGACATCCTGTTGGGTTTCCTGTTATGCCTCGCCGCATTCAGCCTGAGAGGTTCTTCGTTTGGGGAAAACGCACCTTTATTCATTTTTTCCTGACATGAAGGGAGCAGTTGGTTTCTTTGGGGTATTCCTCTCCTTTCTCTCTGGTGAGTGTGTGGTCTCCCTTCAACAGCTGCAAATGCCTGCCTCACAGTTTAGCTAAAAAAAAAGGGAAAAAAGAGCTTCAGCTGACAAAGATTCTCACATTTGAACTGAACAGCAGGAGCGTACAGCAGATTAGAGATATATTTAATAATTGAAATATTATTAGAAGTAATTTTTTTATTCTTAAAAATGACCTTTTTGCCTGTTTAGATGCCTCTGGCAACTCTCTTCCATTCGTAAAATAATTCATATGTAACTAAAAATCCAGCCAATGTAAAGATGCAATGTTTCTGAACACTTTATCTCTTGCAGCTTGTGGGAATTCTTCAAGGTGTCTGATCTTTTGTGACTTCTGTGAACGCGCCTTTGGATCACCAAGTATGGATTGCCTCTCTTTAATTGTGGAGAAGATTTGTCTGCCTGATTTCCATGACTCCATGCTGCTGCTAAACAGCACCGACTGGTGCATTTGGGATAATGTGAAAAGGTAACTTGATTTTTTCATTGAATAAACTCTCAGCTGCTTTAGGAAGTTTATTAACGCCACACTGATGCCCCCTATTCTCCTTGTCTTAAGTTTGTACAGCAACTTCAGCGTTTGCACAGAAGAGGTTTCAGACTGTCTGCTGATCCCGTGGCCCAACCAGCTGGTGAAGGAGGTGTTTGTGAACATTCACTATCAGTACTTTGTGGAATGTACTACAGAAGAGTTCAGCGACCCTCCGCCAGCCATCGTCTTTGCTCTGGTGATCACCCCCATCTGTCTGATACCGATGATGGTTAGTCTGGTGGTGCTCAAGACCAAAAACGGGGATGGCACCTCCTGAACGAGCGACGTTTGACATCCACTTTCTCCCATCCTGAGGACTGCTGCTGTGCTGTCATCTGTCAAATGACCTTCCAGAGGCCCGATTCTCTCTGACAGACTTACCTTCACTCATCCACACACGATCCATGTTTAGAAACAGAACCAACAGATTCTGAATGATTGTTTCTCACAGAGATTCACTGTGGTGATATTTATGTTCTGTGCAATATGGTATCTCGTTTACTGTAGCTAAGGAAAAGGCTCTTTGTAAGCGCCGTAGAATCACTGACTGAACCAGTTTGCACACAATAGTCTGACAACAGAGATCCATTTCTTCTGGAATAAATGTGTTTGTGTCGACAAAAGCTCTGGAGCTTGCAAAGGTAAAGTGAAATCTATGATGTATGCTGGTATATCATCATCGTTCATCTTTTCAGGTGAGCTGCTAAACCTAACTCTGGTCTGTTGTTTGGAAGAAATTAAAGAGCAAGACATCCAATGCACAGATTTAGTTCTGTGAGTGTTCAGAGGTTGGGAGTCAGAGGTCACAGCAGCGTGGACGCATTGTTCGAGTGTGACAGGAGAGGATTTCCTGGTATTATGTTGTTTTCCTTTCTTTGTTGAACAGTCAGAAATCTTCGTGCTCTTTTTTCCTGTCTGAATGACATTTACTGACTATTATAGAACTAATCAATGAAAAGGCTAAATGTGTGATTCGTCATTGAAAACCAGACACACTGATGACAAGAAGAAACAACCAAACTTCTTTGCTTGCAACATATTATAGTGGTGTGGTTGTGTGATGCTGAGTTTTTAAAGGTGATGATGTGTATTTATATACTTTATTAATGTCAGGAGCTAATGCAGTCTGGAGCTGTTCTCCCTTCATGTACTGTGCACACGTTTAAATACTATGAAGCTTTTGAACTATGATATCAGCTGGAGTTTTGGCTGAAGCTTGTTTTTATTCATCTGTTTCTGAATAAAGTACACCGTTAAAGTTCAGCTGAAGCCTTTAAGGATATATTAGCAGAGCTGCTGCATCACTGTGATGAAACTACCCTTTCACCTTTGTCTGTGTTTGATTAAACACTCCTGTCCCCTGAGTGTGGCACAGATGTCCTTGCAGCCCCCCCCGCCCCACCCGGCGTCTTTGGTGAGCAGCACTGTAGTGTTGTTTCTATGCTGTGCAAGTCCTCGTGTAGCAAAGGAAGCAGTGACAGCAGCCATGTATCACACCCTCATCTGGCAAACTCATACATAGCACTGCAGGACTCCTTGTGTCTGTCTCACTCTCTCTCTCTCTCTCTCTCTCTCTCTCTCTCTCTCTCTCTCTCTCTCTCTCTCTCTCTCTCTCTCTCTCTCTCTCTCTCTCTCTGTGTGTGTGTGTGTGTGTGTGGGCTGGGTGGGAAAGTGTGCTTAGTGACCCTTTTTTCCTCTTCAGATATCAGATCATCTTCACCTCCACCCGCTTCTGATCTCATCCTGCCATGTGTCCCTCCCTGTTGTTGCGGCAACCCAGACATCCGTTCTAATGCTAATGTGTAAAAATATACTGATAATAAACAGTTATCATCTAAATAATTTCATCTTTGTTCTCCGGACTCTGGAGCAAATACAACATGTGGATTTCACACATCAATGTAAAGTCAAAAACCTGAGCTGTTTCATCCTGCACACACTGCCACCAGGTGGCCGTAGGTGGTATTGTGAGAAAGCATGTTTAGTGTGTTCCAATTCCAATTCCAATTTTATTTATAAAGCGCATTCAACAAGGCATTACAACCAAACAAGGCGCTGTACACTAAAAATGTTAGTTAATTAAACCGGCGTTATACAGTCATGTAGTACAGAGATAAAAGATAAAAAGGAAATACAACAAAATTCCTAAAACTAACAGTTAAAAATCAATAAAACACAGGGAGAATAAAAAAATAAGAAAAACATTTTAAAAAGAACCTCAGTAATACGGAAGTTGATATTGTGTATTCCATTTTTAAACAATGTAGTTGTAAGTGAGGTTCATAATTATGTGGTATACGCTAGGTTGAAGTAGTGAGTTTTCGTGCGTGACTTAAAAATGCTAGCTGTTGGTGCTTGCCTCACTAGCAGTGGTAATGCGTTCCACAGCTTGGGTGCACAGACAGAGAAAGCCCTTTCTCCACGGCTTTTTAAACGTGCATTCGGAACAGCTAGGAGGAGCTTATCTTGTAAAACATTGAAAAGAAAAAGAAAATGTTGTTTATTTTGCTAAAAAAATAAACGTGTGGCTAAATTCTAGAATTAATAAAGCAAATGAAAAATGTATAAATAAAAACAAAAAAATTCATTTTTATTTATTTATACACAAATTAGTCATTCGAAAAGTATTAGTTAAAGATTCAGATTGATATATTATTGTTTTAAACAACATGTTAGAGGCACGAGGGAATAAAACGTGTGAAATCATGAGGTAGTGCACCAGGACAGCTGTGGAGCTCCACAGCTGTTCATCATCCAGACTTTGAGGCTGCACAGCCTTCAGCCTGAACGCACAGGGCGGACGGATGGATCTCCAAACAGCAGGAAAAGACTTCAAACTGAGATTGACAAAGTAAGCTTAGTCTTCAATCCATTCCAATTTGGACTGATTTATTTCATAACCTATAATTGTGCAATGTACCATTCATAATGCACAATCTAAATAATTCCATTCATTCATTAACATCCTGGTGTGCTAAGCTCTCCTCTGATGTAACATTCTGCTAGTATCTGAAACAAGTGCGTCAGAGCTTTTTGTCTCCTGAGTACGTCTGACAAGGCATTCAGTCACACTAGAGACCACTGCTGTTGATGACATCACACACCGTCTTTTACGAAAAGATTTGTTAGTCAGGAGCAGATCTCAACTGCGTGTCAAGCTGTGCTGGCTGGATTTCAGCACCGTCATTTTGTAGAAGTCTGCAGATGCTAGAAGACAGCAAGGACACCGACTCTCACTCGCGTTGGTGGAACTTTGGCCTGAAAGCCGATAGTTTCATCTTCCTCGCTTGAGTATCAGTGACAGCAGATGAAAGTCTACAACAAAGTCTCAGAACAATCTCAACATTTCTGTCGAATTCAAGCAATTTTCTTCAGATGGATGGTTTTTTTCAGCAATGACTTTGTGGGCACTTGTACGCGTCGGAAAAATGCCAAAAAGGCTGAAAATGAAATGAGCACACCTGCTGATGTGAGTCATTAAAGGTGACATTAGTAATGAGTTTTTTGTTTGAGATCCAGGCAGCTGGCTAGGCTGTGTTGGGGCCGACCCTTCAGCTGGCTGACACCATGCTGGCAGCAGTTGCATATGTTCGAAAGAGCTTCCCGACCAGCCAGAATAAACTCAAGGAAATGTGGAGCTGGGCCTTGTTTCACTGCCAGTTGTTAATCTGGGTGAAATTATGTAGAAACGTTTGTAAAATTCTCCAGTGGTGATGGAGAAGCACAGTGTCCCGTGACAACCTGAAGGTCAGCGTTACTGAGCTTGATGACAACTGAAAAAAGTACACTCCAAGAACAACCTGAAGGGATCGGCTCGGTCAGAAAAATGAGATTTAAAGCAGTCCACTGGGACCAAGTTACAACATGAGATGGTCAGACTGAACCTGGAAGCTCCCGGGATCTTCAGCAGAAAAAGTATCAGCTTGATGCGGTAGTAGGGTTAGGCTCAGGGTAGTAGTAGGGGCAGCAGTAGCTCAGGAGGTAGAGCGGGTTGCCTCATGATCATGAGGGTCATGGGTCTGATTCCAGCTCCCGCCAGGGGTGTTCTGCTGTTGTGTCCTTGGGCAAGACACTTCAGCCAACTTGCCTGTGTTGGTGGTGATCAGAGGGGCCGATGGCGCCAAATGGCAGCCTCGCCCCTGTCAGACCGCCCCAGGGCGGCTGTGGCTACAAAGTAGCTTACCGTCACTAGCAGTGTGTGAATGTGAGAATGCATGCAAGCATCTTTGAGTGTCCTAAACAAGCGTTACATAAGTTTGATTATTATGATTATTATGATTATGATTATTATGATTATTATTAAAACATCTAGAGATGCTACTGAATTTCAAACTGAGCCTCAAAATGAAGAAGACTGGAGATTCAAGCGACTTTTGCAAATAAACAAACTGCCTAAGTTGTTGACATGGTCAGGTTTAAAGAGTCAGCTGAAGACTCGTTTTTCTACCGTTGTATTTGCAGACATAATTTTAGTGTTTTTAACTTTTCTTTTACCAACTTTTACAAGATTTTAACGAATATCTTTAACTGGTTACCTGCTGCTTGTTGTTCAGCACCGTGGGCATCTTTTGTTCGCTGAAGGGACGTTACCATAAAGGGTAATGGTGGTGGTGGTGAAGATGCTATCAGCTCCTAACCATCTCTAGGGTTCACAGAGAATATTCCAACTGCAGGAAACAGAAGAGAAATAGCATCTCTGAACCACAAAGTTGGACCTTGAAGCAGACGGACTCCAGCAGCAGAAGACCACACCAGGTGTCTCTCCACAACTGGACCATTAGAGACTGAAACATGTTTCCTGGTCTGAGTCTGGATTTCAGCTGCAACATTCAGATGGTTGGGTCAGAATCTGGTGTCACCAACATGAAGGCATGGCTCCATCTTCTGATGGCCACTTTCAGCAGCATAAAGTACCATGTCACAAAGCTCAGATCATCTTTACCTGGTTTCTAGAACGTGACTTGTTACCTGGATTCCAGCGGCCTCCACTGTCACCAGATCTGAATCCACCTTTGGGATGTGGTGGGATCGATGGCTTCGATGCTATCATGTCAGTACGGATCTAAGGAATCTCTAGGAATGTTTCTAACATCACAAACAATCAGAGCCCCCTGTGCACCATCCCAAACAGGCTAGAACAGGTGCGTTTTTCCACAGGTATTAAAAATTTAAAACTGTTCAGTGCGCTCCAGCCTCCCTACTTCCATTGTTTCTAGCAATTTATTGAATCTATGCTGAAAACATTGAAGGAGGTCTGAAGGCAAAAGCAGGTTCAACTCACTGCTAACAAGATCAGAACAATGAAACTGAAGCTTATTGTCATTATCTCAGACAGAACACAGGAGATGGTTCCAGTTGCAGTTCCAGGAAGGAAAGAAGGATGCTCTGAAGGTCCAAGTGATTTGTATCCTGGTTGAAGAAATGGAAGAGTGTTAGAGGTCAGATGTAATCATAAACACAGCTCTTAAACTGGAACAAGGAAGTTAGAACAACCTAGAACTTACAAACGAGTGGTAAACAGGTTTCAGATTCATCAGCTGTTATAGAAACGTTGTTAGAAAACAGCATTAGCTTTCAGATAAATGATGGGATGCATTTCTGTTGTTTAGCATTAATTTGACCAAAAAGGGTGCAGCAGAAAACAAAAAGATAAAACTGAAGTTTAGACAGAATAAAAGAGATGGATGTCTCATCTCTGGTTTTATTGAGCCTGATCACGTTTTAACCTGAAAGTGAGCATCAGCTTAGATTCTAATTATTGCTCACCGTTCTGTAACCTGCTCAGTTTATTTAAAACGAGATCTGATCCACTGGCAATGCCAAATAAGGAGAAAAATACAAAAAGCACAATAACTCTTCAAAATAAGATTCCCAAATTTGTCACAGGGGCATGAGCACCTTTCTTGTTAAAATTATAACTAAATGGAAAAATACCTAGAACAGAAAACTCTTTTTGATTTATTTTTTAAATTAAATTACCTCTACTGTTACATGATACATATCTGTGTCCATCTGCATGCGGAGATATTTCAAATAAACAAACTCCCCTGGAGAAACTATTCCCCGAACTGTCCAGGAACAACATGACATCTGACCCTCTTGAATTAAATTGAGAAATATGGAAGAATCTGTGAAATATAACCTGCATAAATATGAAAAAACAACACAAACACACACACACACACACACACACACACACACACACACACACACACACACACACACACACACACACACACACACACACACACACACACACACACACACACACACACACACACACACACACCAGTGAAATTCCAGTGCATAATAAAACACCGAGTTCTGTTTCAGAGCCAATATTTTGAAACTTTTTTAGAAAACTAGTTTTGCAAAGAGTGTTGTAGCATTTTGTTATGGGAGCTGCCTCTAGATGGCAGTCTCTGAGAGCAAATTCTCCAAATGAAGTCACAAAAGTCACTTATAAAACATTTGAGTTAAAAAGAAGAAAACTGTATAAAACACGTGTGACTGTATCTTTGCTAAGTTTAAACCCCATCAGATCACAAGCATTAATCAGTAATTGTCTGTTGTTCTGAAGCGTTGTGGTTAATTAAAGCAGAATGAATTACTTTAACAACCTTCCTTACAGAAACCGTTTTTTAAACCATGTGTTGTAAAGATGCAGGAAATACATTAGAAATGTGGAAAAAATTGTAGAAGTAGAAAAGCACTCCTACACCCATCTCCTGCTTCTGATAGAGAACAGATGGTGAAACTCTGGGATTTAAAAAGGCTGGCAGATCTACGTCACACTGTCACTTAACATTCATGGGCTCACCAAGGGCGTCAGTTTGTTGTCAGAATTGCTGGGGACAATAACCATACACTTGAGTGGGGCTTAAAAATTGCTGGGGACAATAAAGTAGGCTAGCACAGGGGTCGGCAACCTGCGGCTCTGGAGCCGCATGCGGCTCCTCCATCCATCTGATGCAGATCTCTGTGCTTATAAAATAATGACTGGATATTTAAATAAAATGCTTTATATTTTACTGCATTAATTTTACATCTGTATGCCAATTCTAAATGTAAAGATTGTCTGCGTAAACCTGAACCGGTCCAACCCGGTCTTACTGTGAGACCGGGTTGACGCGTCACGCTTGTGCGTAATCATATCGGCGCTTCTGAGCTGCTTTCCGACCTTCCCCACCTACAAAGTTTAATTACAACAATCAAACGTGACAGAGCCTGGATTTGTATTCTGAACAGTCTAAACATGTTTTAAAAAGAAACGTATGACAAAAGTGGCACCTGCTCAGTAAAATATTATTGAAGGCAGAGACGGGCTACAGCTTCTGGATCCACTTTATTTAATCGTTTTATTGATTATCTTTTTATGAAAGATAACTTTGACGCACACGAGCGACCAGGTGCGTTGCAAGCTTTTCAAAAGTGTGGGGGATGTTGTCTGTGCCTAAAATAATTATGTTATTCATCTTGTTAGTTTAATTTCCATAATAGCGGAGCAGGTGCGAATTTTAGACGCGTCACGCACGTCTCCGTTTTAAACATGTTTAAACTGTTCAGAATACAAATCCAGGCTCTGTCTCGTTAGATCGGTGTAACTAAAGTTTGTACTGAATGAAACTTTATATTAAATCATGTTGAAGAGAAAAGGATCCGATTAAATCGTTTCCCCCTTACAGTCACGGACTACAGTGCAGTGCGCGTGGCTCTGGGGTTAATCAGGTTTAATTGTTTCTCTTTGCAACACTCTTCACAAGAAGGCAAAACAGTTAAATGGCAGGTTACAGATATTTCCATTTGACTGTTTATTTTGACGGATAAACTCAAGGATGTTGGTTGATTTCCTCCCACTGAAGCGGTCTGGAAACCCGGTCTCTCTGAGGGATGTGTCACTTGGAAAAATGTTATTTTTATGAAATTATGAAAGTTTGGCTGAATAGCGCTTGTTCCTGTCTCCAATATGGAGACGCATGATGCATCCAGTCGCCTCTTCAGCTCATAAAACACCTGTAGAGACATTTGATCACGCACAAAGTTCATGTGGAGCAGAAGCGATCGGGCTACGGCAGGTGAAATGTTCCTAGCCTACATGAAGTGAAATTGTTTAATTGTAACATTAATGTGTTACTGGACACGCTGGTCTGGTTGGTTAGACCAGTGTTTGAAGTGGAAAACACACACACACGCACACACACACACACACACACCAATTAAAATAATGCTGATAGCGTGGACTAGAAGACAGATGATGGTTTAAGTGTTTGAATGATGATCAGGCTGCTGTCAAATGTAATCTCCATCCACATCCAGACACAATTATCCTCTATTCTTTCTCTATTTGCTCTGCTCTTGTCTGGGCTGACAGCTGACGGTGCGCGCGGCGCGCCTAGTGGCTGTGATGCACATTTTACGCATTTGGAGAGGTGGGCCGGATGCTTTGCTTTTACTGGAAGATGGTCCACTTAACGCACGGGTGTAGACTACATATTAATGACAAATGAATGAAAATTAAACTGGGAGTTTTTACTTCATATTTTAGAAATAAAAATGACGGGGGAACATATTTATGACGTCTTTTTAAACTAAATTTTCCAGCGCGACCTGCCTGATTCACTTAAGTCACTGCTTATTAAGGTCCGTCCAAAATTACCGTGGCCCACCCAAAAATGAAAACCTGGCGCTGTGCCTGTTATAAACCTCTGCAAATTATTGTTCTTCACTTGATCAAACTCAGACTTTGTACAGCTAATGTCAAGATGTAAAATTATGAATTCAGTCGAGCTCTTCCGTCCCTCCCTCTCCTGCTCTCCTTGAACCCGACATCGGTTGTCAGAAGCGGGAGGTGAAGAAGGAGATGAGGCAAACAGAGTGAGTGCGACATAAAGAAACCAGACTGGAGTGGAGGTGAGCAAAACAGCTGGAAAAGTGTGGGTGTTGCATCCCCCACGGGTGCGACGCCCATGGTACCGGCTGCTGTCACCTGGTTGTGAGCAGCTCTCTGCTGTCTGAGGGTAGGCCCCGCCCACAACGCTGCGCTGCTGTGGCTCCCAGTGTTTTCATTACTGTGGGAAACGGGTAATAATGGCTCTTTGATGGGAACAGGTTGCCGACCCCTGGTATGAGATCTGAGCTGGTAAAACAAAAATCCTCATCAGCAGGATTTTTTGAAAGTGGGGGGGGACACAGCTGCCAATCACAAATTTTGCTGGGGACATGTCCCCGGCGTCCCCGGTTAAAATGACGCCTATGGTGCTCACCCATCTTGGCTCCTGACAGTGCAGGCTTATGCTGGTTTAGTAAGAACGTCTTGGCTAGTAGAAGCTAACCGTTAGCCTTGGCAACTCCACCACACAGCAGTACTCCTCCAGGCTTGTGCTATTTGTGGAGATAAAACATCCACGTTTCAAGTCAGTGGTAGAGTCGCATAGCTGTTGTCCATTCCAAGGCAAGATGTCCAAACCTGCCGTCTGAAGCTCAGCTGTGATGCGAGCAACTTTTAGGTCAGAGAACTTACACAGCGGTCCATCCCCCCCCCGCCTCGAGGTTACTCGAGACGAAGCTCGGAGGACAATCTGGTCAAAGATAGAAGGCTTGTGACACTCAGGTAGCTCTTCCAAAATTGAGCAATCATCCAGCGCTGAGGTGCGTCTCCCTGCTCCTTAAGAAGCCTACTGACGAGTGGCGGATGGCTCGCTGCTCTCCGGTTCCGCCCATCTGCAATCAGTCAGAATGAGAGTCAGGTGTGTTCACTCACCTCCAACCGTGACATTCATTCCTACTAGAGACTACTGCAAGTGTAATGATTAAATGAGTGAACCACTCCTTTAAAGGTGTGAAACACTTGTTAGATGAATACAGTGGTCTCTAGTAGGAATGAATGTTTTGTAAGTGGGGCAAAAAACACCAGTGCACCATTTCCAGGAACTAAAAGTGTGCCACATCTAGGGTTGTCACGGTAACCGGTGTAGCGGGAAACCCCGGTAAAAAAGTTGACAATAATAATAACCGTCTTGTTTATAAAAAAAAAACTATATTATCTCGGTGGATTACCGTGGCTGCGGTGTAGGCACAGTGACCCTTACCAGCCACCGTATCATCTGCTGAAGTTGCCG